>NW_027473875.1:0-128409 GCF_050947335.1 Megachile rotundata
CTCATATTATTAGCCATACTATGCTTATATGATCGATAGAACTACAAGTACTATACTCATGACTCTTATTATTATCAATCTAACTAATATTATTAGCCATATTATGCTTGTATGATCGGTAGAACGATAATTACTATACTTATTACTCTTATTATTATCAATCTAACTCATATTATTAGCCATATTATGCTTATATGATCGATAGAACGACAATTACTATACTCATTACTCTTATTATTATCAATCTAACTCATATTATTAGCCATATTATGCTTATATGACCGATCGAACTACAATTACTATACATATTACTCTTATTATTATCAATCTAGCTCATATTATTAACCATATTATGCAGACATGATCGATAGAACTACAACTACTATACTCATTACTCTTATTATTATCAATCTAACTCATATTATTAGCCATACTATGCTTATATGATCGATAGAACGACAATTACTGTACTTATTACTCTTATTATTATCAACCTAACTCATATTATTAGCCATATTATGCTTATATGATCGATAGAACGACAATTACTATACTCATTACTCTTACTATTATCAATCTAACTCATATTATTAGCCATTTTATGCTTATATGATCGATAGGACGACAATTACTATACTCACAACTCTTATTATTATCAATCTAACTAATATTATTAGCCATATTATGCTTATGTGATCGATAGAACGACAATTACTATACTTATTACTCTTATTATTATCAATCTAACTCATATTATTAGCCATACTATGCTTATGTGATCGATAGAACGACAATTACTATACTTATTACTCCTATTATTATCAATCAAACTCATATTATTAGCCATACTATGCTTATATGATCGATGGAACGACAATTACTATGCTCACTACTCTTATTATTATCAATCTAACTCATATTATTAGCCATATTATGCTTATGTGATCGATAGAACGACAATTACTATACTTATTGCTCATATTATTATCAATCTAACTCATATTATTAGCCATATTCTGCTTATATGATCGATAGGACGACAATTACTATACTCATTACTCTTATTGTTATCAATCTAACTCATATTATTAGCCATATTATGCTTATATGATCGACAGAACGGCAATTACTATACTTAATACACTAACCATTATCAATCTAACTCATATTATTAGCCATATTATGCTTATATGATCGATAGAACGACAATTACTATACTCATTACTCTTACTATTATCAATCTAACTCATATTATGAGCCATTTTATGCTTATATGATCGAGAGATCGACAATTTCTATGCTCACTACTCTTACTATTATCAATCTAACTCATATTATTAGCCATATTATGCTTATGTGATCAATAGAACGACAATTACTATACTTTTTACTCTGATTATTATCAATCTAACTCATATTATTAGCCATACTATGCTTATATGATCGATAGAACGACAATTACTATACTTATTACTCTTATTATTATCAACCTAACTCATATTATTAACCATATTATGCTTATATGATCGATAGAACGACAATTACTATACTTAATACACTAACTATTATCAATCTAACTCATATTATTAGCCATATTATGCTTATATGATCGATAGAACGACAATTACTATACTTTTTACTCTTATTATTATCAATCTAACTCATATTATTAGCCATATTATGCTTATATGATCGGTAGAACGATAATTACTATACTTATTACACTTATTATTATCAATCTAACTCAAATTATTAGCCACATTATGCTTATATGATCGATAGAACTACAATTACTATACTTATTACTCTTGTTATTATCAATCTAGCTCATATTATTAACCATATTATGCAGACATGATCGATAGAACTACAGCTACTATACTCATTACTCTTATTATTATCAATCTAACTCATATTATTAGCCATACTATGCTTATATGATCGATAGAACTACAAGTACTATACTCATGACTCTTATTATTATCAATCTAACTAATATTATTAGCCATATTCTGCTTATATGATCGATAGGACGACAATTTCTATGCTCATTACTCTTATTGTTATCAATCTAACTCATATTATTAGCCATATTATGCTTATGTGATCGATAGAACGACAATTACTATACTTATTGTTCTTATTATTATCAATCTAACTCATATTATTAGCCATATTATGCTTATATGATCGACAGAACTACAATTACTATACTTATTACAGTCACTATTATCAATCTAACTCATATTATTAGCCATATTATGCTTATATGATCGACAGAACGACAATTACTATACTTATTACACTAACTATTATCGATCTAACTCATATTATTAGCCATATAATGCTTATATGATCGGTAGAACGACAATTACTATACTTATTACTGTTATTATTATCAATCTAACTCATATTATTAGCCATACTATGCTTATATGATCGATAGAACGACAATTACTATGCTCACTACACTTATTATTATCAATCTAACTCATATTATTAGCCATATTACGCTTATGTGATCGATAGAACGACAATTACTATACTTATTGCTCTTATTATTATCAATCTAACTCATATTATTAGCCATATTATGCTTATATGATCGACAGAACGCCAATTACTATATTCATTACTCTTATTGTTATCAATCTAACTCATATTATTAGCCATATTATGCTTATATGATCGATAGAACGACAATTAGTATACTCACAACTCTTATTATTATCAATCTAACTAATATTATTCGCCATATTATGCTTATGTGATCGGTAGAACGACAATTACTATACTTATTACTCTTATTATTATCAATCTAACTCATATTATTAGCCATACTATGCTTATATGATCGATAGAACGACAATTACTATACTTATTACTCTTATTATTATCAACCTAACCCATATTA
Source organism: Megachile rotundata (assembly GCF_050947335.1). NCBI lineage: Eukaryota > Metazoa > Arthropoda > Insecta > Hymenoptera > Megachilidae > Megachile > Megachile rotundata. The sequence continues at coordinate 2,915 of NW_027473875.1, forward strand.
TTAGCCATATTATGCTTATGTGATCGATAGAACGACAATTACTATACTTATTACTCTTATTATTATCAATCTAACTCATATTATTAGCCATACTATGCTTATATGATCGATAGAACGACAAGTACTATACTCATGACTCTTATTATTATCAATCTAACTAATATTATTAGCCATATTATGCTTGTATGTTCGGTAGAACGATAATTACTATACTTATTACTCTTATTATTATCAATCTAACTCATATTATTAGCCATATTATGCTTATATGATCGATAGAACGACAATTACTATACTCATTACTCTTATTATTATCAATCTAACCCATATTATTAGCCATATTATGCTTATGTGATCGATAGAACGACAATTACTATACTTATTACTCTTATTATTATCAATCTAACTCATACTATTAGCCATATTATGCTTATATGATCGATAGAACGACAATTACTATACTCATTACTCTTACTATTATCAATCTAACTCATATTATGAGCCATTTTATGCTTATATGATCGAGAGATCGACAATTTCTATGCTCACTACTCTTATTATTATCAATCTAACTCATATTATTAGCCATATTATGCTTATATGATCGATAGAACGACAATTACTATAGCTTTTACTCTTATTATTATCAATCTAACTCATATTATTAGCCATACTATGCTTATATGATCGATAGAACGACAATTACTATGCTCACTACTCTTATTATTATCAATCTAACTCATATTATTAGCCATATATGCTTATATGATCGGTAGAACGATAATTACTATACTTATTACTCTTAATATTATCAATCTAACTCATATTATTAATCATATTATTCTTATATGAGCAATAGAACTACAATTACTATACTTATTACACTCACTATTATCAATCTAACTCATATTATTAGCCATATTATGCCTATATGATCGACAGAACGACAATTACTATACTTATTACACTAACTATTATCGATCTAACTCATATTATTAGCCATATAATGCTTATATGATCGGTAGAACGATAATTACTATACTTATTTCTCTTATTATTATCAATCTAACTCATATTATTAGCCATATTATGCTTGTATGATCGGTGGAACGATAATTACTATACTTATTACTCTTAATATTATCAATCTAACTCATATTATTAATCATATTATTCTTATATGAGCAATAGAACTACAATTACTATACTTATTACACTCACTATTATCAATCTAACTCATATTATTAGCCATATTATGCTTATATGATCGACAGAACGACAATTACTATACTTATTACACTAACTATTATCGATCTAACTCATATTATTAGCCATATAATGCTTATATGATCGGTAGAACGACAATTACTATACTTATTACTCTTATTATTATCAATCTAACTCATATTATTAGCCATACTATGCTTATATGATCGATAGAACGACAATTACTATGCTCACTACACTTATTATTATCAATCTAACTCATATTATTAGCCATATTACGCTTATGTGATCGATAGAACGACAATTACTATACTTATTGCTCTTATTATTATCAATCTAACTCATATTATTAGCCATATTATGCTTATATGATCGACAGAACGCCAATTACTATATTCATTACTCTTATTGTTATCAATCTAACTCATATTATTAGCCATATTATGCTTATATGATCGATAGAACGACAATTAGTATACTCACAACTCTTATTATTATCAATCTAACTAATATTATTAGCCATATTATGCTTATATGATCGGTAGAACGATAATTACTATACTTATTACACTTATTATTATCAATCTAACTCAAATTATTAGCCACATTATGCTTATATGATCGATAGAACTACAATTACTATACTTATTACTCTTGTTATTATCAATCTAGCTCATATTATTAACCATATTATGCAGACATGATCGATAGAACTACAGCTACTATACTCATTACTCTTATTATTATCAATCTAACTCATATTATTAGCCATACTATGCTTATATGATCGATAGAACTACAAGTACTATACTCATGACTCTTATTATTATCAATCTAACTAATATTATTAGCCATATTCTGCTTATATGATCGATAGGACGACAATTTCTATACTCATTACTCTTATTGTTATCAATCTAACTCATATTATTAGCCATATTATGCTTATGTGATCGATAGAACGACAATTACTATACTTATTGTTCTTATTATTATCAATCTAACTCATATTATTAGCCATATTATGCTTATATGATCGGCAGAACGCCAATTACTATACTCATCACTCTTATTGTTATCAATCTAACTCATATTATTAGCCATATTATGCTTATATGATCAATAGAACGACAATTACTATACTTTTTACTCTTATTATTATCAATCTAACTCATATTATTAACCATATTGTGCAGATATGATCGATAGAACTACAACTACTATACTCATTACTCTTATTATTATCAATCTAACTCATATTATTAGCCATATTATGCTTATATGACCGATCGAACTACAATTACTATACATATTACTCTTATTATTATCAATCTAGCTCATATTATTAACCATATTATGCAGACATGATCGATAGAACTACAACTACTATACTCATTACTCTTATTATTATCAATCTAACTCATATTATTAGCCATACTATGCTTATATGATCGATAGAACGACAATTACTATACTTATTACTCTTATTATTATCAACCTAACTCATATTATTAGCCATATTATGCTTATATGATCGATAGAACGACAATTACTATACTCATTACTCTTACTATTATCAATCTAACTCATATTATTAGCCATTTTATGCTTATATGATCGATAGGACGACAATTACTATACTCACAACTCTTATTATTATCAATCTAACTAATATTATTAGCCATATTATGCTTATGTGATCGATAGAACGACAATTACTATACTTATTACTCTTATTATTATCAATCTAACTCATATTATTAGCCATACTATGCTTATGTGATCGATAGAACGACAATTACTATACTTATTACTCCTATTATTATCAATCAAACTCATATTATTAGCCATACTATGCTTATATGATCGATGGAACGACAATTACTATGCTCACTACTCTTATTATTATCAATCTAACTCATATTATTAGCCATATTATGCTTATGTGATCGATAGAACGACAATTACTATACTTATTGCTCATATTATTATCAATCTAACTCATATTATTAGCCATATTCTGCTTATATGATCGATAGGACGACAATTACTATACTCATTACTCTTATTGTTATCAATCTAACTCATATTATTAGCCATATTATGCTTATATGATCGACAGAACGGCAATTACTATACTTAATACACTAACCATTATCAATCTAACTCATATTATTAGCCATATTATGCTTATATGATCGATAGAACGACAATTACTATACTCATTACTCTTACTATTATCAATCTAACTCATATTATGAGCCATTTTATGCTTATATGATCGAGAGATCGACAATTTCTATGCTCACTACTCTTATTATTATCAATCTAACTCATATTATTAGCCATATTATGCTTATATGATCGATAGAACGACAATTACTATAGCTTTTACTCTTATTATTATCAATCTAACTCATATTATTAGCCATACTATGCTTATATGATCGATAGAACGACAATTACTATGCTCACTACTCTTATTATTATCAATCTAACTCATATTATTAGCCATATATGCTTATATGATCGGTAGAACGATAATTACTATACTTATTACTCTTAATATTATCAATCTAACTCATATTATTAATCATATTATTCTTATATGAGCAATAGAACTACAATTACTATACTTATTACACTCACTATTATCAATCTAACTCATATTATTAGCCATATTATGCTTATATGATCGACAGAACGACAATTACTATACTTATTACACTAACTATTATCGATCTAACTCATATTATTAGCCATATAATGCTTATATGATCGGTAGAACGATAATTACTATACTTATTTCTCTTATTATTATCAATCTAACTCATATTATTAGCCATATTATGCTTGTATGATCGGTGGAACGATAATTACTATACTTATTACTCTTAATATTATCAATCTAACTCATATTATTAATCATATTATTCTTATATGAGCAATAGAACTACAATTACTATACTTATTACAGTCACTATTATCAATCTAACTCATATTATTAGCCATATTATGCTTATATGATCGACAGAACGACAATTACTATACTTATTACACTAACTATTATCGATCTAACTCATATTATTAGCCATATAATGCTTATATGATCGGTAGAACGACAATTACTATACTTATTACTGTTATTATTATCAATCTAACTCATATTATTAGCCATACTATGCTTATATGATCGATAGAACGACAATTACTATGCTCACTACACTTATTATTATCAATCTAACTCATATTATTAGCCATATTACGCTTATGTGATCGATAGAACGACAATTACTATACTTATTGCTCTTATTATTATCAATCTAACTCATATTATTAGCCATATTATGCTTATATGATCGACAGAACGCCAATTACTATATTCATTACTCTTATTGTTATCAATCTAACTCATATTATTAGCCATATTATGCTTATATGATCGATAGAACGACAATTAGTATACTCACAACTCTTATTATTATCAATCTAACTAATATTATTCGCCATATTATGCTTATGTGATCGGTAGAACGACAATTACTATACTTATTACTCTTATTATTATCAATCTAACTCATATTATTAGCCATACTATGCTTATATGATCGATAGAACGACAATTACTATACTTATTACTCTTATTATTATCAACCTAACCCATATTATTAGCCATATTATGCTTATGTGATCGATAGAACGACAATTACTATACTTATTACTCTTATTATTATCAATCTAACTCATATTATTAGCCATACTATGCTTATATGATCGATAGAACGACAAGTACTATACTCATGACTCTTATTATTATCAATCTAACTAATATTATTAGCCATATTATGCTTGTATGTTCGGTAGAACGATAATTACTATACTTATTACTCTTATTATTATCAATCTAACTCATATTATTAGCCATATTATGCTTATATGATCGATAGAACGACAATTACTATACTCATTACTCTTATTATTATCAATCTAACCCATATTATTAGCCATATTATGCTTATGTGATCGATAGAACGACAATTACTATACTTATTACTCTTATTATTATCAATCTAACTCATACTATTAGCCATATTATGCTTATATGATCGATAGAACGACAATTAGTATACTCACAACTCTTATTATTATCAATCTAACTAATATTATTAGCCATATTATGCTTATGTGATCGGTAGAACGACAATTACTATACTTATTACTCTTATTATTATCAATCTAACTCATATTATTAGCCATACTATGCTTATATGATCGATAGAACGACAATTACTATACTTATTACTCTTATTATTATCAACCTAACCCATATTATTAGCCATATTATGCTTATGTGATCGATAGAACGACAATTACTATACTTATTACTCTTATTATTATCAATCTAACTCATATTATTAGCCATACTATGCTTATATGATCGATAGAACGACAAGTACTATACTCATGACTCTTATTATTATCAATCTAACTAATATTATTAGCCATATTATGCTTGTATGATCGGTAGAACGATAATTACTATACTTATTACTCTTATTATTATCAATCTAACTCATATTATTAGCCATATTATGCTTATATGATCGATAGAACGACAATTACTATACTCATTACTCTTATTATTATCAATCTAACCCATATTATTAGCCATATTATGCTTATGTGATCGATAGAACGACAATTACTATACTTATTACTCTTATTATTATCAATCTAACTCATATTATTGGCCATACTATGCTTATATGATCGATGGAACGACAATTACTATGCTCACTACTCTTATTATTATCAATCTAACTCATATTATTAGCCATATTATGCTTATGTGATCGATAGAACGACAATTACTATACTTATTACTCTTATTATTATCAATCTAACTCATATTATTAGCCATACTATGCTTATATGATCGATAGAACGACAAGTACTATACTCATGACTCTTATTATTATCAATCTAACTAATATTATTAGCCATATTATGCTTGTATGATCGGTAGAACGATAATTACTATACTTATTACTCTTATTATTATCAATCTAACTCATATTATTAGCCATATTATGCTTATATGATCGATAGAACGACAATTACTATACTCATTACTCTTATTATTATCAATCTAACCCATATTATTAGCCATATTATGCTTATGTGATCGATAGAACGACAATTACTATACTTATTACTCTTATTATTATCAATCTAACTCATATTATTAGCCATACTATGCTTATATGATCGATGGAACGACAATTACTATGCTCACTACTCTTATTATTATCAATCTAACTCATATTATTAGCCATATTATGCTTATGTGATCGATAGAACGACAATTACTATACTTATTGCTCATATTATTATCAATCTAACTCATATTATTAGCCATATTCTGCTTATATGATCGATAGGACGACAATTACTATACTCATTACTCTTATTGTTATCAATCTAACTCATATTATTAGCCATATTATGCTTATGTGATCGATAGAACGACAATTACTATACTCATTACTCTTACTATTATCAATCTAACTCATATTATTAGCCATTTTATGCTTATATGATCGATAGAACGACAATTACTATACTCATAACTCTTATTATTATCAATCTAACTCATATTATTAGCCATATTATGCTTATGTGATCAATAGAACGACAATTACTATACATTTTACTCTGATTATTATCAATCTAACTCATATTATTAGCCATACTATGCTTATATGATCGATAGAACGACAATTACTATACTTATTACTCTTATTATTATCAACCTAACTCATATTATTAGCCATATTATGCTTATATGATCGATAGAACGACAATTACTATACTCATTACTCTTACTATTATCAATCTAACTCATATTATTAGCCATTTTATGCTTATATGATCGATAGAACGACAATTACTATACTCACAACTCTTATTATTATCAATCTAACTAATATTATTAGCCATATTATGCTTATGTGATCGATAGAACGACAATTACTATACTTATTACTCTTATTATTATCAATCTAACTCATATTATTAGCCATACTATGCTTATATGATCGATAGAACGACAATTACTATACTATTTACTCTTATTATTATCATCCTAACTCATATTATTAGCCATATTATGCTTATATGATTGATAGAACGACAATTACTATACTTATTACACTCATTGTTATTAATCTAACTCATATTATTAACCATATTATGCTTATATGATCGATAGAACGACAATTACTATACTTAATACACTAACTATTATCAATCTAACTCATATTATTAGCCATATTATGCTTATATGATCGATAGAACGACAATTACTATACTTTTTACTCTTATTATTATCAATCTAACTCATATTATTAACCATATTATGCTTATATGATCGATAGAACGACAATTACTATACTTAATACACTAACTATTATCAATCTAACTCATATTATTAGCCATATTCTGCTTATATGATCGATAGGACGACAATTACTACACTCATTACTCTTATTGTTATCAATCTAACTCATATTATTAGCCATATTATGCTTATATGATCGACAGAACGGCAATTACTATACTTAATACACTAACCATTATCAATCTAACTCATATTATTAGCCATATTATGCTTATATGATCGATAGAACGACAATTACTATACTCATAACTCTTACTATTATCAATCTAATTCATATTATGAGCCATTTTATGCTTATATGATCGAGAGATCGACAATTTCTATGCTCACTACTCTTATTATTATCAATCTAACTCATATTATTAGCCATATTATGCTTATATGATCGATAGATCGACAATAACTATAGCTTTTACTCTTATTATTATCAATCTAACTCATATTATTAGCCATACTATGCTTATATGATCGATAGAACGACAATTACTATGCTCACTACTCTTATTATTATCAATCTAACTCATATTATTAGCCATATATGCTTATATGATCGGTAGAACGATAATTACTATACTTATTACTCTTATTATTATCAATCTAACCCATATTATTAGCCATATTATGCTTATATGACCGATCGAACTACAATTACTATACATATTACTCTTATTATTATCAATCTAGCTCATATTATTAACCATATTATGCAGATATGATCGAGAGAACTACAAGTACTATACTCATGACTCTCATTATTATCAATCTAACTAATATTATTAGCCATATTATGCTTGTATGATCGGTAGAACGATAATTACTATACTTATTACTCTTATTATTATCAATCTAACTCATATTATTAGCCATATTATGCTTATATGATCGATAGAACAACAATTACTATACTCATTACTCTTATTATTATCAATCTAACTCATATTATTAGCCATATTATGCTTATGTGATCGATAGAACGACAATTACTATACTTATTACTCTTATTATTATCAATCTAACTCATATTATTAGCCATATTATGCTTATATGACCGATCGAACTACAATTACTATACTTATTACTCTTATTATTATCAATCTAACTCATATTATTAGCCATACTATGCTTATATGATCGATAGAACGACAATTACTATGCTCACTACACTTATTATTATCAATCTAACTCATATTATTAGCCATATTACGCTTATGTGATCGATAGAACGACAATTACTATACTTATTGCTCTTATTATTATCAATCTAACTCATATTATTAGCCATATTATGCTTATATGATCGACAGAACGCCAATTACTATACTCATTACTCTTATTGTTATCAATCTAACTCATATTATTAGCCATATTATGCTTATATGATCGATAGAACGACAATTAGTATACTCACAACTCTTATTATTATCAATCTAACTAATATTATTAGCCATATTATGCTTTTGTGATCGGTAGAACGACAATTACTATACTTATTACTCTTATTATTATCAATCTAACTCATATTATTAGCCATACTATGCTTATATGATCGATAGAACGACAATTACTATACTTATTACTCTTATTATTATCAACCTAACCCACATTATTAGCCATATTATGCTTATGTGATCGATAGAACGACAATTACTATACTTTTTACTCTGATTATTATCAATCTAACTCATATTATTAGCCATACTATGCTTATATGATCGATAGAACGACAATTTCTATACTTATTACTCTTATTATTATCAATCTAACTCATATTATTAGCCATTTTATGCTTATATGATCGATAGCACGATAATTACTATACTTATTACACTTATTATTATCAATCTAACTCAAATTATTAGCCACATTATGCTTATATGATCGATAGAACTACAATTACTATACTTATTACTCTTATTATTATTAATCTAGCTCATATTATTAACCATATTATGCAGACATGATCGATAGAACTACAACTACTATACTCATTACTCTTATTATTATCAATCTAACTCATATTATTAGCCATATTATGCTTATGTGATCAATAGAACGACAATTACTATACTTTTTACTCTGATTATTATCAATCTAACTCATATTATTAGCCATACTATGCTTATATGATCGATAGAACGACAATTACTATACTTATTACTCTTATTATTATCAACCTAACTCATATTATTAGCCTAATTATGCTTATATGATCGATAGAACGACAATTACTATACTCATTACTCTTACTACTATCAATCTAACTCATATTATTAGCCATTTTATGCTTATATGATCGAGAGAACGACAATTACTATACTTATTACACTCACTATTATCAATCTAACTCATATTATTAGCCATATTCTGCTTATATGATCGATAGGACGACAATTACTACACTCATTACTCTTATTGTTATCAATCTAACTCATATTATTAGCCATATTATGCTTATATGATCGACAGAACGACAATTACTATACTTATTACACTCACTATTATCAATCTAACTCATATTATTAGCCATATTATGCTTATGTGATCGATAGAACGACAATTACTATACTTATTACTCCTATTATTATCAATCAAACTCATATTATTAGCCATACTATGCTTATATGATCGATGGAACGACAATTACTATGCTCACTACTCTTATTGTTATCAATCGAACTCATATTATTAGCCATATTATGGTTATATGACCGATAGAACGACAATTACAATACTTATTACTCTTATTATTATCAATCAAACTCATATTATTAATCATATTATGCTTATATGAGCAATAGAACCACAATTACTATACTTCTTACACTCACTATTATCAATCTAACTCATATTATTAGCCATATTATGCTTATATGATCGATAGAACGACAATTACTATACTTTTTACTCTGATTATTATCAATCTAACTCATATTATTAGCCATACTATGCTTATATGATCGATAGAACGACAATTTCTATACTTATTACTCTTATTATTATCAATCTAACTCATATTATTAGCCATTTTATGCTTATATGATCGATAGCACGATAATTACTATACTTATTACACTTATTATTATCAATCTAACTCAAATTATTAGCCACATTATGCTTATATGATCGATAGAACTATAATTACTATACTTATTACTCTTATTATTATTAATCTAGCTCATATTATTAACCATATTATGCAGACATGATCGATAGAACTACAACTACTATACTCATTACTCTTATTATTATCAATCTAACTCATATTATTAGCCATATTATGCTTATGTGATCAATAGAACGACAATTACTATACTTTTTACTCTGATTATTATCAATCTAACTCATATTATTAGCCATACTATGCTTATATGATCGATAGAACGACAATTACTATACTTATTACTCTTATTATTATCAACCTAACTCATATTATTAGCCTAATTATGCTTATATGATCGATAGAACGACAATTACTATACTCATTACTCTTACTACTATCAATCTAACTCATATTATTAGCCATTTTATGCTTATATGATCGAGAGAACGACAATTACTATACTTATTACACTCACTATTATCAATCTAACTCATATTATTAACCATATTATGCTATATGATCGACAGAACGTCAATTACTATACTTATTACACTAACTATTATCAATCTAACTCATATTATTAGCCATATTATGCTTATATGATCGATAGAACGACAATTACTATACTTATTACTCTTATTATTATCAATCTAACTCATATTATTAGCCATATTATGCTTATATGATTGATAGAACGACAATTACTATACTTATTACACTCATTGTTATCAATCTAACTCATATTATTAGCCATATTATGCTTATATGATCGATAGAACGACAATTACTATACTCATTACTCTTACTATTATCAATCTAACTCATATTATTAGCCATTTTATGCTTATATGATCGGGAGAACGACAATTACTATACTTATTACACTCACTATTATCAATCTAACTCATATTATTAACCATATTATGCTTATATGATCGACAGAACGACAATTACTATACTTATTACACTAACTATTATCAATCTAACTCATATTATTAGCCATATTCTGCTTATATGATCGATAGGACGACAATTACTACACTCATTACTCTTATTGTTATCAATCTAACTCATATTATTAGCCATATTATGCTTATATGATCGACAGAACGGCAATTACTATACTTAATACACTAACCATTATCAATCTAACTCATATTATTAGCCATATTATGCTTATATGATCGATAGAACGACAATTACTATACTCATAACTCTTACTATTATCAATCTAATTCATATTATGAGCCATTTTATGCTTATATGATCGAGAGATCGACAATTTCTATGCTCACTACTCTTATTATTATCAATCTAACTCATATTATTAGCCATATTATGCTTATATGATCGATAGAACGACAATAACTATAGCTTTTACTCTTATTATTATCAATCTAACTCATATTATTAGCCATACTATGCTTATATGATCGATAGAACGACAATTACTATGCTCACTACTCTTATTATTATCAATCTAACTCATATTATTAGCCATATATGCTTATATGATCGGTAGAAAGATAATTACTATACTTATTACTCTTAATATTATCAATCTAACTCATATTATTAATCATATTATTCTTATATGAGCAATAGAACTACAATTACTATACTTATTACACTCACTATTATCAATCTAACTCATATTATTAGCCATATTATGCTTATATGATCGACAGAACGACAATTACTATACTTATTACACTAACTATTATCGATCTAACTCATATTATTAGCCATATAATGCTTATATGATCGGTAGAACGATAATTACTATACTTATTTCTCTTATTATTATCAATCTAACTCATATTATTAGCCATATTATGCTTGTATGATCGGTGGAACGATAATTACTATACTTATTACTCTTATTATTATCAATCTAACCCATATTATTAGCCATATTATGCTTATATGACCGATCGAACTACAATTACTATACATATTACTCTTATTATTATCAATCTAGCTCATATTATTAACCATATTATGCAGATATGATCGAAAGAACTACAAGTACTATACTCATGACTCTCATTATTATCAATCTAACTAATATTATTAGCCATATTATGCTTGTATGATCGGTAGAACGATAATTACTATACTTATTACTCTTATTATTATCAATCTAACTCATATTATTAGCCATATTATGCTTATATGATCGATAGAACAACAATTACTATACTCATTACTCTTATTATTATCAATCTAACTCATATTATTAGCCATATTATGCTTATGTGATCGATAGAACGACAATTACTATACTTATTACTCTTATTATTATCAATCAAACTCATATTATTAATCATATTATGCTTATATGAGCAATAGAACCACAATTACTATACTTCTTACACTCACTATTATCAATCTAACTCATATTATTAGCCATATTATGCTTATATGATCGATAGAACGACAATTACTATACTTTTTACTCTGATTATTATCAATCTAACTCATATTATTAGCCATACTATGCTTATATGATCGATAGAACGACAATTTCTATACTTATTACTCTTATTATTATCAATCTAACTCATATTATTAGCCATTTTATGCTTATATGATCGATAGCACGATAATTACTATACTTATTACACTTATTATTATCAATCTAACTCAAATTATTAGCCACATTATGCTTATATGATCGATAGAACTACAATTACTATACTTATTACTCTTATTATTATTAATCTAGCTCATATTATTAACCATATTATGCAGACATGATCGATAGAACTACAACTACTATACTCATTACTCTTATTATTATCAATCTAACTCATATTATTAGCCATATTATGCTTATGTGATCAATAGAACGACAATTACTATACTTTTTACTCTGATTATTATCAATCTAACTCATATTATTAGCCATACTATGCTTATATGATCGATAGAACGACAATTACTATACTTATTACTCTTATTATTATCAACCTAACTCATATTATTAGCCTAATTATGCTTATATGATCGATAGAACGACAATTACTATACTCATTACTCTTACTACTATCAATCTAACTCATATTATTAGCCATTTTATGCTTATATGATCGAGAGAACGACAATTACTATACTTATTACACTCACTATTATCAATCTAACTCATATTATTAGCCATATTCTGCTTATATGATCGATAGGACGACAATTACTACACTCATTACTCTTATTGTTATCAATCTAACTCATATTATTAGCCATATTATGCTTATATGATCGACAGAACGACAATTACTATACTTATTACACTCACTATTATCAATCTAACTCATATTATTAGCCATATTATGCTTATGTGATCGATAGAACGACAATTACTATACTTATTACTCCTATTATTATCAATCAAACTCATATTATTAGCCATACTATGCTTATATGATCGATGGAACGACAATTACTATGCTCACTACTCTTATTGTTATCAATCGAACTCATATTATTAGCCATATTATGGTTATATGACCGATAGAACGACAATTACAATACTTATTACTCTTATTATTATCAATCAAACTCATATTATTAATCATATTATGCTTATATGAGCAATAGAACCACAATTACTATACTTCTTACACTCACTATTATCAATCTAACTCATATTATTAGCCATATTATGCTTATATGATCGATAGAACGACAATTACTATACTTTTTACTCTGATTATTATCAATCTAACTCATATTATTAGCCATACTATGCTTATATGATCGATAGAACGACAATTTCTATACTTATTACTCTTATTATTATCAATCTAACTCATATTATTAGCCATTTTATGCTTATATGATCGATAGCACGATAATTACTATACTTATTACACTTATTATTATCAATCTAACTCAAATTATTAGCCACATTATGCTTATATGATCGATAGAACTACAATTACTATACTTATTACTCTTATTATTATTAATCTAGCTCATATTATTAACCATATTATGCAGACATGATCGATAGAACTACAACTACTATACTCATTACTCTTATTATTATCAATCTAACTCATATTATTAGCCATATTATGCTTATGTGATCAATAGAACGACAATTACTATACTTTTTACTCTGATTATTATCAATCTAACTCATATTATTAGCCATACTATGCTTATATGATCGATAGAACGACAATTACTATACTTATTACTCTTATTATTATCAACCTAACTCATATTATTAGCCTAATTATGCTTATATGATCGATAGAACGACAATTACTATACTCATTACTCTTACTACTATCAATCTAACTCATATTATTAGCCATTTTATGCTTATATGATCGAGAGAACGACAATTACTATACTTATTACACTCACTATTATCAATCTAACTCATATTATTAACCATATTATGCTATATGATCGACAGAACGACAATTACTATACTTATTACTCTTATTATTATCAATCTAACTCATATTATTAGCCATACTATGCTTATATGATCGATAGAACGACAATTACTATACTTATTACTCTTATTATTATCAACCTAACCCATATTATTAGCCATATTATGCTTATGTGAGCGATAGAACGACAATTACTATACTTATTACTCTTATTATTATCAATCTAACTCATATTATTAGCCATACTATGCTTATATGATCGATAGAACGACAATTACTATACTTATTACTCTTATTATTATCAATCTAACTCATATTATTAGCCATATTATGCTTATGTGATCGATAGAACGACAATTACTATACTTATTACTCCTATTATTATCAATCAAACTCATATTATTAGCCATACTATGCTTATATGATCGATGGAACGACAATTACTATGCTCACTACTCTTATTGTTATCAATCGAACTCATATTATTAGCCATATTATGGTTATATGACCGATAGAACGACAATTACAATACTTATTACTCTTATTATTATCAATCAAACTCATATTATTAATCATATTATGCTTATATGAGCAATAGAACTACAATTACTATACTTCTTACACTCACTATTATCAATCTAACTCATATTATTAGACATATTATGCTTATATGATCGATAGAACGACAATTACTATACTTTTTACTCTGATTATTATCAATCTAACTCATATTATTAGCCATACTATGCTTATATGATCGATAGAACGACAATTTCTATACTTATTACTCTCATTATTATCAATCTAACTCATATTATTAGCCATTTTATGCTTATATGATCGATAGCACGATAATTACTATACTTATTACACTTATTATTATCAATCTAACTCAAATTATTAGCCACATTATGCTTATATGATCGATAGAACTACAATTACTATACTTATTACTCTTATTATTATTAATCTAGCTCATATTATTAACCATATTATGCAGACATGATCGATAGAACTACAACTACTATACTCATTACTCTTATTATTATCAATCTAACTCATATTATTAGCCATATTATGCTTATGTGATCAATAGAACGACAATTACTATACTTTTTACTCTGATTATTATCAATCTAACTCATATTATTAGCCATACTATGCTTATATGATCGATAGAACGACAATTACTATACTTATTACTCTTATTATTATCAACCTAACTCATATTATTAGCCTAATTATGCTTATATGATGGATAGAACGACAATTACTATACTCATTACTCTTACTACTATCAATCTAACTCATATTATTAGCCATTTTATGCTTATATGATCGAGAGAACGACAATTACTATACTTATTACACTCACTATTATCAATCTAACTCATATTATTAACCATATTATGCTTATATGATCGACAGAACGTCAATTACTATACTTATTACACTAACTATTATCAATCTAACTCATATTATTAGCCATGTTATGCTTATATGATCGATAGAACGACAATTACTATACTTTTTACTCTTATTATTATCAATCTAACTCATATTATTAGCCATATTATGCTTCTATGATCGGTAGAACGATAATTACTATACTTATTACACTTATTATTATCAATCTAACTCAAATTATTAGCCACATTATGCTTATATGATCGATAGAACTACAATTACTATACTTATCACTCTTGTTATTATCAATCTAGCTCTTATTATTAACCATATTATGCAGACATGATCGATAGAACTACAACTACTATACTCATTACTCTTATTATTATCAATTTAACTCATATTGTTAGCCATATTATGCTTATGTGATCGATAGAACGACAATTACTATACTTATTACTCCTATTACTATCAATCAAACTCATATTATTAGCCATACTATGCTTATATGATCGATGGAACGGCAATTACTATGCTCATTACTCTTATTATTATCAATCTAACTCATATTATTAGCCACATTATGCTTATGTGATCGATAGAACGACAATTACTATACTTATTGCTCATATTATTATCAATCTAACTCATATTATTAGCCATATTCTGCTTATATGGTCGATAGGACGACAATTACTATACTCATTACTCTTATTATTATCAATCTAGCTCATATTATTAACCATATTATGCAGACATGATCGATAGAACTACAGCTACTATACTCATTACTCTTATTATTATCAATTTAACTCGTATTATTAGCCATATTATGCTTACGTGATCGATAGAACGACAATTACTATACTTATTACTCCTATTATTATCAATCAAACTCATATTATTAGCCATACTATGCTTATATGATCGATGGAACGACAATTACTATGCTCACTACTCTTATTATTATCAATCTAACTCATATTATTAGCCATATTATGCTTATGTGATCGATAGAACGACAATTACTATACTTATTGCTCATATTATTATCAATCTAACTCATATTATTAGCCATATTCTGCTTATATGATCGATAGGACGACAATTACTATACTCATTACTCTTATTGTTATCAATCTAACTCATATTATTAGCCATATTATGCTTATATGATCGACAGAACGGCAATTACTATACTTAATACACTAACCATTATCAATCTAACTCATATTATTAGCCATATTATGCTTATATGATCGATAGAACGACAATTACTATACTCATTACTCTTACTATTATCAATCTAACTCATATTATGAGCCATTTTAGGCTTATATGATCGAGAGATCGACAATTTCTATGCTCACTACTCTTATTATTATCAATCTAACTCATATTATTAGCCATATTATGCTTATATGATCGATAGAACGACAATTACTATAGCTTTTACTCTTATTATTATCAATCTAACTCATATTATTAGCCATACTATGCTTATATGATCGATAGAACGACAATTACTATGCTCACTACTCTTATTATTATCAATCTAACTCATATTATTAGCCATATATGCTTATATGATCGGTAGAACGATAATTACTATACTTATTACTCTTAATATTATCAATCTAACTCATATTATTAATCATATTATTCTTATATGAGCAATAGAACTTCAATTACTATACTTATTACACTCACTATTATCAATCTAACTCATATTATTAGCCATATTATGCTTATATGATCGACAGAACGACAATTACTATACTTATTACACTAACTATTATCGATCTAACTCATATTATTAGCCATATAATGCTTATATGATCGGTAGAACGATAATTACAATACTTATTTCTCTTATTATTATCAATCTAACTCATATTATTAGCCATATTATGCTTGTATGATCGGTGGAACGATAATTACTATACTTATTACTCTTATTATTATCAATCTAACCCATATTATTAGCCATATTATGCTTATATGACCGATCGAACTACAATTACTATACATATTACTCTTATTATTATCAATCTAGCTCATATTATTAACCATATTATGCAGATATGATCGAGAGAACTACAAGTACTATACTCATGACTCTCATTATTATCAATCTAACTAATATTATTAGCCATATTATGCTTGTATGATCGGTAGAACGATAATTACTATACTTATTACTCTTATTATTATCAATCTAACCCATATTATTAGCCATATTCTGCTTATATGATCGATAGGACGACAATTACTATACTCATTACTCTTATTGTTATCAATCTAACTCATATTATTAGCCATATTATGCTTATATGATCGACAGAACGGCAATTACTATACTTAATACACTAACCATTATCAATCTAACTCATATTATTAGCCATATTATGCTTCTATGATCGGTAGAACGATAATTACTATACTTATTACACTTATTATTATCAATCTAACTCAAATTATTAGCCACATTATGCTTATATGATCGATAGAACTACAATTACTATACTTATCACTCTTGTTATTATCAATCTAGCTCTTATTATTAACCATATTATGCAGACATGATCGATAGAACTACAACTACTATACTCATTACTCTTATTATTATCAATTTAACTCATATTATTAGCCATATTATGCTTATGTGATCGATAGAACGACAATTACTATACTTATTACTCCTATTACTATCAATCAAACTCATATTATTAGCCATACTATGCTTATATGATCGATGGAACGGCAATTACTATGCTCATTACTCTTATTATTATCAATCTAACTCATATTATTAGCCACATTATGCTTATGTGATCGATAGAACGACAATTACTATACTTATTGCTCATATTATTATCAATCTAACTCATATTATTAGCCTTATTCTGCTTATATGGTCGATAGGACGACAATTTCTATACTCATTACTCTTATTATTATCAATCTAGCTCATATTATTAACCATATTATGCAGACATGATCGATAGAACTACAGCTACTATACTCATTACTCTTATTATTATCAATTTAACTCGTATTATTAGCCATATTATGCTTACGTGATCGATAGAACGACAATTACTATACTTATTACTCCTATTATTATCAATCAAACTCATATTATTAGCCATACTATGCTTATATGATCGATGGAACGACAATTACTATGCTCACTACTCTTATTATTATCAATCTAACTCATATTATTAGCCATATTATGCTTATGTGATCGATAGAACGACAATTACTATACTTATTGCTCATATTATTATCAATCTAACTCATATTATTAGCCATATTCTGCTTATATGATCGATAGGACGACAATTACTATACTCATTACTCTTATTGTTATCAATCTAACTCATATTATTAGCCATATTATGCTTATATGATCGACAGAACGGCAATTACTATACTTAATACACTAACCATTATCAATCTAACTCATATTATTAGCCATATTATGCTTATATGATCGATAGAACGACAATTACTATACTCATTACTCTTACTATTATCAATCTAACTCATATTATGAGCCATTTTAGGCTTATATGATCGAGAGATCGACAATTTCTATGCTCACTACTCTTATTATTATCAATCTAACTCATATTATTAGCCATATTATGCTTATATGATCGATAGAACGACAATTACTATAGCTTTTACTCTTATTATTATCAATCTAACTCATATTATTAGCCATACTATGCTTATATGATCGATAGAACGACAATTACTATGCTCACTACTCTTATTATTATCAATCTAACTCATATTATTAGCCATATATGCTTATATGATCGGTAGAACGATAATTACTATACTTATTACTCTTAATATTATCAATCTAACTCATATTATTAATCATATTATTCTTATATGAGCAATAGAACTACAATTACTATACTTATTACACTCACTATTATCAATCTAACTCATATTATTAGCCATATTATGCTTATATGATCGACAGAACGACAATTACTATACTTATTACACTAACTATTATCGATCTAACTCATATTATTAGCCATATAATGCTTATATGATCGGTAGAACGATAATTACTATACTTATTTCTCTTATTATTATCAATCTAACTCATATTATTAGCCATATTATGCTTGTATGATCGGTGGAACGATAATTACTATACTTATTACTCTTATTATTATCAATCTAACCCATATTATTAGCCATATTATGCTTATATGACCGATCGAACTACAATTACTATACATATTACTCTTATTATTATCAATCTAGCTCATATTATTAACCATATTATGCAGATATGATCGAGAGAACTACAAGTACTATACTCATGACTCTCATTATTATCAATCTAACTAATATTATTAGCCATATTATGCTTGTATGATCGGTAGAACGATAATTACTATACTTATTACTCTTATTATTATCAATCTAACTCATATTATTAGCCTATTATGCTTATATGATCGATAGAACAACAATTACTATACTCATTACTCTTATTATTATCAATCTAACTCATATTATTAGCCATATTATGCTTATGTGATCGATAGAACGACAATTACTATACTTATTACTCTTATTATTATCAATCTAACTCATATTATTAGCCATACTATGCTTATATGATCGATAGAACGACAATTACTATGCTCACTACACTTATTATTATCAATCTAACTCATATTATTAGCCATATTACGCTTATGTGATCGATAGAACGACAATTACTATACTTATTGCTCTTATTATTATCAATCTAACTCATATTATTAGCCATATTATGCTTATATGATCGACAGAACGCCAATTACTATACTCATTACTCTTATTGTTATCAATCTAACTCATATTATTAGCCATATTATGCTTATATGATCGATAGAACGACAATTACTATACTCACTACTCTTATTATTATCAATCTAACTAATATTATTAGACATATTATGCTTATGTGATCGATAGTACGACAATTACTATGCTCACTACTCTTATTATTATCAATCTAACTCATATTATTAGCCATATTATGCTTATATGATCGATAGAACGACAATTACTATACTCACTACTCTTATTATTATCAATCTAACTAATATTATTAGACATATTATGCTTATGTGATCGATAGAACGATAATTACTATACTTATTACGCTTAATATTATCAATCTAACACATATTAATAATCATAGTATGCTTATATGAGCAATAGAGCTACAATTACTATACTTATTACACTCACTGTTATCAATCTAACTCATATTATTAGCCATATTATGCTTATATGATCGACAGAAGGACAATTACTATACTTATTACACTAACTATTATCAATCTAACTCATATTATTAGCCATATTATGCTTATATGATCGGTAGAACGATAATTACTATACTTATTACGCTTAATATTATCAATCTAACACATATTATTACCCACATTATGCTTGTATCATCGGTGGAACGATAATTACTATACTTATTACTCTTATTATCATCAATCTAACTCATATTATTAGCCATATTATGCTTATATGACCGATCGAACTACAATTACTATACATAATACTCTTATTTTTATCAATCTAGCTCATATTATTAACCATATTATGCAGATATGATCGAGAGAACTACAAATACTATACTCATGACTCTTATTATTATCAATCTAACTAATATTATTAGCCATATTATGCTTGTATGATCGATGGAACGATAATTACTATACTTATTACTCCTATTATTATCAATCAAACTCAAATTATTAGCCATACTATGCTTATATGATCGATGGAACGACAATTACTATGCTCACCACTCTTATTATTATCAATCTAACTCATATTATTAGCCATATTATGCTTATGTGATCGATAGAACGACAATTACTATACTTATTGCTCATATTATTATCAATCTAACTCATATTATTAGCCATATTCTGCTTATATGATCGATAGGACGACAATTACTATACTCATTACTCTTATTGTTATCAATCTAACTCATATTATTAGCCATATTATGCTTATATGATCGACAGAACGACAATTACTATACTTAATACACTAACTATTATCAATCTAACTCATATTATTAGCCATATTATGCTTATATGATCGATAGAACGACAATTACTATACTCGTTACTCTTACTATTATCAATCTAACTCATATTATGAGCCATTTTATGCTTATATGATCGAGAGATCGACAATTTCTATGCTCACTACTCTTATTATTTTCAATCTAACTCGTATTATTAGCCACATTATGCTTATATGATCGATTGAACGACAATTACTATAGTTTTTACTCTTATTATTATCAATCTAACTCATATTATTAGCCATACTATGCTTATATGATCGATAGAACGACAATTACTATGCTCACTACTCTTATTATTATCAATCTAACTCATATTATTAGCCATATACGCTTATATGATCGGTAGAACGACAATTACTATACTCATTACTCTTACTACTATCAATCTAACTCATATTATTAGCCATTTTATGCTTATATGATCGATAGAACGACAATTACTATGCTTATTACTCTTATTATTATCAATCTAACTCATATTACTAGCCATATTATGCTCATATGATCGATAGGACGACAATTACTATACTCATTACTCTTATTATTATCAATCTAACTCATATTATTAGCCATATTATGGTTATATAACCGATAGAACGACAACTACTATACTTATTACTCTTATTATTATCAATCTAACTCATATTATTAGCCATATTATGCTCATATGATCGATAGAACGACAATTACTATACTTATTACTCTTATTATTATCAATCTAACTCATATTATTAGCCATACTATGCTTATATGATCGATAGAACGACAATTACTATGCTCACTACACTTATTATTATCAATCTAACTCATATTATTAGCCATATTACGCTTATGTGATCGATAGAACGACAATTACTATACTTATTGCTCTTATTATTATCAATCTAACTCATATTATTAGCCATATTATGCTTATATGATCGACAGAACGCCAATTACTATACTCATTACTCTTATTGTTATCAATCTAACTCATATTATTAGCCATATTATGCTTATATGATCGATAGAACGACAATTAGTATACTCACAACTCTTATTATTATCAATCTAACTAATATTATTAGCCATATTATGCTTATGTGATCGGTAGAACGACAATTACTATACTTATTACTCTTATTATTATCAATCTAACTCATATTATTAGCCATACTATGCTTATATGATCGATAGAACGACAATTACTATACTTATTACTCTTATTATTATCAACCTAACCCATATTATTAGCCATATTATGCTTATGTGATCGATAGAACGACAATTACTATACTTATTACTCTTATTATTATCAATCTAACTCATATTATTAGCCATACTATGCTTATATGATCGATAGAACGACAATTACTATACTTATTACTCTTATTATTATCAATCTAACTCATATTATTAGCCATATTATGCTTATGTGATCGATAGAACGACAATTACTATACTTATTACTCCTATTATTATCAATCAAACTCATATTATTAGCCATACTATGCTTATATGATCGATGGAACGACAATTACTATGCTCACTACTCTTATTGTTATCAATCGAACTCATATTATTAGCCATATTATGGTTATATGACCGATAGAACGACAATTACAATACTTATTACTCTTATTATTATCAATCAAACTCATATTATTAATCATATTATGCTTATATGAGCAATAGAACTACAATTACTATACTTCTTACACTCACTATTATCAATCTAACTCATATTATTAGCCATATTATGCTTATATGATCGATAGAACGACAATTACTATACTTTTTACTCTGATTATTATCAATCTAACTCATATTATTAGCCATACTATGCTTATATGATCGATAGAACGACAATTTCTATACTTATTACTCTCATTATTATCAATCTAACTCATATTATTAGCCATTTTATGCTTATATGATCGATAGCACGATAATTACTATACTTATTACACTTATTATTATCAATCTAACTCAAATTATTAGCCACATTATGCTTATATGATCGATAGAACTACAATTACTATACTTATTACTCTTATTATTATTAATCTAGCTCATATTATTAACCATATTATGCAGACATGATCGATAGAACTACAACTACTATACTCATTACTCTTATTATTATCAATCTAACTCATATTATTAGCCATATTATGCTTATGTGATCAATAGAACGACAATTACTATACTTTTTACTCTGATTATTATCAATCTAACTCATATTATTAGCCATACTATGCTTATATGATCGATAGAACGACAATTACTATACTTATTACTCTTATTATTATCAACCTAACTCATATTATTAGCCTAATTATGCTTATATGATCGATAGAACGACAATTACTATACTCATTACTCTTACTACTATCAATCTAACTCATATTATTAGCCATTTTATGGTTATATGATCGAGAGAACGACAATTACTATACTTATTACACTCACTATTATCAATCTAACTCATATTATTAACCATATTATGCTTATATGATCGACAGAACGTCAATTACTATACTTATTACACTAACTATTATCAATCTAACTCATATTATTAGCCATGTTATGCTTATATGATCGATAGAACGACAATTACTATACTTTTTACTCTTATTATTATCAATCTAACTCATATTATTAGCCATATTATGCTTCTATGATCGGTAGAACGATAATTACTATACTTATTACACTTATTATTATCAATCTAACTCAAATTATTAGCCACATTATGCTTATATGATCGATAGAACTACAATTACTATACTTATCACTCTTGTTATTATCAATCTAGCTCTTATTATTAACCATATTATGCAGACATGATCGATAGAACTACAACTACTATACTCATTACTCTTATTATTATCAATTTAACTCATATTATTAGCCATATTATGCTTATGTGATCGATAGAACGACAATTACTATACTTATTACTCCTATTACTATCAATCAAACTCATATTATTAGCCATACTATGCTTATATGATCGATGGAACGGCAATTACTATGCTCATTACTCTTATTATTATCAATCTAACTCATATTATTAGCCACATTATGCTTATGTGATCGATAGAACGACAATTACTATACTTATTGCTCATATTATTATCAATCTAACTCATATTATTAGCCATATTCTGCTTATATGGTCGATAGGACGACAATTACTATACTCATTACTCTTATTATTATCAATCTAGCTCATATTATTAACCATATTATGCAGACATGATCGATAGAACTACAGCTACTATACTCATTACTCTTATTATTATCAATTTAACTCGTATTATTAGCCATATTATGCTTACGTGATCGATAGAACGACAATTACTATACTTATTACTCCTATTATTATCAATCAAACTCATATTATTAGCCATACTATGCTTATATGATCGATGGAACGACAATTACTATGCTCACTACTCTTATTATTATCAATCTAACTCATATTATTAGCCATATTATGCTTATGTGATCGATAGAACGACAATTACTATACTTATTGCTCATATTATTATCAATCTAACTCATATTATTAGCCATATTCTGCTTATATGATCGATAGGACGACAATTACTATACTCATTACTCTTATTGTTATCAATCTAACTCA
Organism: Megachile rotundata; assembly: GCF_050947335.1. Taxonomy (NCBI): domain Eukaryota; kingdom Metazoa; phylum Arthropoda; class Insecta; order Hymenoptera; family Megachilidae; genus Megachile; species Megachile rotundata. The sequence goes on from NW_027473875.1 coordinate 29,294, forward strand.
TATTATTAGCCATATTATGCTTATATGATCGACAGAACGGCAATTACTATACTTAATACACTAACCATTATAAATCTAACTCATATTATTAGCCATATTATGCTTATATGATCGATAGAACGACAATTACTATACTCATTACTCTTACTATTATCAATCTAACTCATATTATGAGCCATTTTAGGCTTATATGATCGAGAGATCGACAATTTCTATGCTCACTACTCTTATTATTATCAATCTAACTCATATTATTAGCCATATTATGCTTATATGATCGATAGAACGACAATTACTATAGCTTTTACTCTTATTATTATCAATCTAACTCATATTATTAGCCATACTATGCTTATATGATCGATAGAACGACAATTACTATGCTCACTACTCTTATTATTATCAATCTAACTCATATTATTAGCCATATATGCTTATATGATCGGTAGAACGATAATTACTATACTTATTACTCTTAATATTATCAATCTAACTCATATTATTAATCATATTATTCTTATATGAGCAATAGAACTACAATTACTATACTTATTACACTCACTATTATCAATCTAACTCATATTATTAGCCATATTATGCTTATATGATCGACAGAACGACAATTACTATACTTATTACACTAACTATTATCGATCTAACTCATATTATTAGCCATATAATGCTTATATGATCGGTAGAACGATAATTACTATACTTATTTCTCTTATTATTATCAATCTAACTCATATTATTAGCCATATTATGCTTGTATGATCGGTGGAACGATAATTACTATACTTATTACTCTTATTATTATCAATCTAACCCATATTATTAGCCATATTATGCTTATATGACCGATCGAACTACAATTACTATACATATTACTCTTATTATTATCAATCTAGCTCATATTATTAACCATATTATGCAGATATGATCGAGAGAACTACAAGTACTATACTCATGACTCTCATTATTATCAATCTAACTAATATTATTAGCCATATTATGCTTGTATGATCGGTAGAACGATAATTACTATACTTATTACTCTTATTATTATCAATCTAACTCATATTATTAGCCATATTATGCTTATATGATCGATAGAACAACAATTACTATACTCATTACTCTTATTATTATCAATCTAACTCATATTATTAGCCATATTATGCTTATGTGATCGATAGAACGACAATTACTATACTTATTACTCTTATTATTATCAATCTAACTCATATTATTAGCCATACTATGCTTATATGATCGATAGAACGACAATTACTATGCTCACTACACTTATTATTATCAATCTAACTCATATTATTAGCCATATTACGCTTATGTGATCGATAGAACGACAATTACTATACTTATTGCTCTTATTATTATCAATCTAACTCATATTATTAGCCATATTATGCTTATATGATCGACAGAACGCCAATTACTATACTCATTACTCTTATTGTTATCAATCTAACTCATATTATTAGCCATATTATGCTTATATGATCGATAGAACGACAATTACTATACTCACTACTCTTATTATTATCAATCTAACTAATATTATTAGACATATTATGCTTATGTGATCGATAGTACGACAATTACTATGCTCACTACTCTTATTATTATCAATCTAACTCATATTATTAGCCATATTATGCTTATATGATCGATAGAACGACAATTACTATACTCACTACTCTTATTATTATCAATCTAACTAATATTATTAGACATATTATGCTTATGTGATCGATAGAACGATAATTACTATACTTATTACGCTTAATATTATCAATCTAACACATATTAATAATCATAGTATGCTTATATGAGCAATAGAGCTACAATTACTATACTTATTACACTCACTGTTATCAATCTAACTCATATTATTAGCCATATTATGCTTATATGATTGACAGAAGGACAATTACTATACTTATTACACTAACTATTATCAATCTAACTCATATTATTAGCCATATTATGCTTATATGATCGGTAGAACGATAATTACTATACTTATTACGCTTAATATTATCAATCTAACACATATTATTACCCACATTATGCTTGTATCATCGGTGGAACGATAATTACTATACTTATTACTCTTATTATCATCAATCTAACTCATATTATTAGCCATATTATGCTTATATGACCGATCGAACTACAATTACTATACATAATACTCTTATTTTTATCAATCTAGCTCATATTATTAACCATATTATGCAGATATGATCGAGAGAACTACAAATACTATACTCATGACTCTTATTATTATCAATCTAACTAATATTATTAGCCATATTATGCCTGTATGATCGGTAGAACGATAATTACTATACTTATTACTCTTATTATTATCAATCTAACTCATATTATTACCCATATTATGCTTATATGATCGATAGAACGACAATTACTATACTCACTACTCTTATTATTATCAATCTAACTCATATTATTAGCCATATTATGCTTATATGATCGATAGAACGACAATTACTATACTCACAACTCTTATTATTATCAATCTAACTAATATTATTAGCCACATTATGCTTATATGATCGATAGAACTACAATTACTATACCTATTACTCTTGTTATTATCAATCTAGCTCATATTATTAACCATATTATGCAGACATGATCGATAGAACTACAACTACTATACTCATTACTCTTATTATTATCAATTTGACTCATATTATTAGCCATATTATGCTTATGTGATCGATAGAACGACAATTACTATACTTATTACTCCTATTATTATCAATCAAACTCATATTATTAGCCATACTATGCTTATATGATCGATGGTACGACAATTACTATGCTCACTACTCTTATTATTATCAATCTAACTCATATTATTAGCCATATTATGCTTATGTGATCGATAGAACGACAATTGCTATACTTATTGCTCATATTATTATCAATCTAACTCATATTATTAGCCATATTCTGCTTATATGATCGATAGGACGACAATTACTATACTCATTACTCTTATTGTTATCAATCTAACTCATATTATTAGCCATATTATGCTTATATGATCGACAGAACGACAATTACTATACTTAATACACTTAACTATTATCAATCTAACTCATATTACTAGCCATATTATGCTTATATGATCGATAGAACGACAATTACTATACTCATTACTCTTATTATTATCAATCTAACTCATATTATTAGCCATATTATGCTTATATGATCGATAGAACGACAATTACTATACTTATTACTCTTGTTATTATCAAGCTAGCTCATATTATTAACCATATTATGCAGACATGATCGATAGAACTACAACTACTATACTCATTACTCTTATTATTATCAATTTAACTCATATTATTAGCCATATTATGCTTATGTGATCGATAGAACGACAATTACTATACTTATTACTCCTATTATTATCAATCAAACTCATATTATTAGCCATACTATGCTTATATGATCGATGGAACGACAATAACTATGCTCACCACTTTTATTATTATCAATCTAACTCATATTATTAGCCATATTATGCTTATGTGATCCATAGAACGACAATTACTATACTTATTGCTCATATTATTATCAATCTAACTCATATTATTAGCCATATTCTGCTTATATGATCGATAGGACGACAATTACTGTACTCATTACTCTTATTGTTATCAATCTAACTCTTATTATTAGCCATATTATGCTTATATGATCGACAGAACGACAATTACTATACTTAATACACTAACTATTATCAATCTAACTTATATTATTAGCCATATTATGCTTATATGATCGATAGAACGACAATTACTATACTTAATACACTAACTATTATCAATCTAACTCATATTATTAGCCATATTATGCTTATATGATCGATAGAACGACAATTACTATACCCATTACTCTTACTATTATCAATCTAACTCATATTATGTGCCATTTTATGCTTATATGATCGAGAGATCGACAATTTCTATGCTCACTGCTCTTATTATTATCAATCTAACTCATATTACTAGCCATATTATGCTTATATGATCGATAGAACGACAATTACTACAGTTTTTACTCTTATTATTATCAATCTAACTCTTATTATTAGCCATACTATGCTTATATGATCGATAGAACGACAATTACTATGCTCACTACTCTTATTATTATCAATCTATCTCATATTATTAGCCATATATGCTTATATGATCGGTAGAACGATAATTTCTATACTTATTACTCTTAATATTATCAATCTAACTCATATTATTAATCATATTATGCTGATATGATCAATAGAACTACAATTACTATACTTATTACACTCACTATTATCAATCTAACTCATATTATTAGCCATATTATGCTTATATGATCGACAGAACGACAATTACTATACTTATTACACTAACTATTATCAATCTAACTCATATTATTAGCCATATTATGCTTATATGATCGGTAGAACGATAATTACTATACTTATTTCTCTTATTATTATCAATCTAACTCATATTATTAGCCACATTATGCTTGTATGATCGATGGAACGATAATTACTATACTTATTACTCCTATTATTATCAATCAAACTCATATTATTAGCCATACTATGCTTATATGATCGATGGAACGACAATTACTATGCTCACCACTCTTATTATTATCAATCTAACTCATATTATTAGCCATATTATGCTTATGTGATCGATAGAACGACAATTACAATACTTATTGCTCATATTATTATCAATCTAACTCATATTATTAGCCATATTCTGCTTATATGATCGATAGGACGACAATTACTATACTCATTACTCTTATTGTTATCAATCTAACTCATATTATTAGCCATATTATGCTTATATGATCGACAGAACGACAATTACTATACTTAATACACTAACTATTATCAATCTAACTCATATTATTAGCCATATTATGCTTATATGATCGATAGAACGACAATTACTATACTCATTACTCTTACTATTATCAATCTAACTCATATTATGAGCCATTTTATGCTTATATGATCGAGAGATCGACAATTTCTATGCTCACTACTCTTATTATTTTCAATCTAACTCGTATTATTAGCCACATTATGCTTATATGATCGATTGAACGACAATTACTATAGTTTTTACTCTTATTATTATCAATCTAACTCATATTATTAGCCATACTATGCTTATATGATCGATAGAACGACAATTACTATGCTCACTACTCTTATTATTATCAATCTAACTCATATTATTAGCCATATACGCTTATATGATCGGTAGAACGACAATTACTATACTCATTACTCTTACTACTATCAATCTAACTCATATTATTAGCCATTTTATGCTTATATGATCGATAGAACGACAATTACTATGCTTATTACTCTTATTATTATCAATCTAACTCATATTACTAGCCATATTATGCTCATATGATCGATAGGACGACAATTACTATACTCATTACTCTTATTATTATCAATCTAACTCATATTATTAGCCATATTATGGTTATATAACCGATAGAACGACAACTACTATACTTATTACTCTTATTATTATCAATCTAACTCATATTATTAGCCATATTATGCTCATATGATCGATAGAACGACAATTACTCTACTTATTACTCTCATTATTATCAATCTAACTCATATTATTAGCCATACTATGCTTATATGATCGATAGAACGACAATTACTATGCTCACTACTCTTATTATTATCAATCTATCTCATATTATTAGCCATATATGCTTATATGATCGGTAGAACGATAATTTCTATACTTATTACTCTTAATATTATCAATCTAACTCATATTATTAATCATATTATGCTTATATGATCAATAGAACTACAATTACTATACTTATTACACTCACTATTATCAATCTAACTCATATTATTAGCCATATTATGCTTATATGATCGACAGAACGACAATTACTATACTTATTACACTAACTATTATCAATCTAACTCATATTATTAGCCATATTATGCTTATATGATCGGTAGAACGATAATTACTATACTTATTTCTCTTATTATTATCAATCTAACTCATATTATTAGCCACATTATGCTTGTATGATCGATGGAACGATAATTACTATACTTATTACTCCTATTATTATCAATCAAACTCATATTATTAGCCATACTATGCTTATATGATCGATGGAACGACAATTACTATGCTCACCACTCTTATTATTATCAATCTAACTCATATTATTAGCCATATTATGCTTATGTGATCGATAGAACGACAATTACTATACTTATTGCTCATATTATTATCAATCTAACTCATATTATTAGCCATATTCTGCTTATATGATCGATAGGACGACAATTACTATACTCATTACTCTTATTGTTATCAATCTAACTCATATTATTAGCCATATTATGCTTATATGATCGACAGAACGACAATTACTATACTTAATACACTAACTATTATCAATCTAACTCATATTATTAGCCATATTATGCTTATATGATCGATAGAACGACAATTACTATACTCATTACTCTTACTATTATCAATCTAACTCATATTATGAGCCATTTTATGCTTATATGATCGAGAGATCGACAATTTCTATGCTCACTACTCTTATTATTTTCAATCTAACTCGTATTATTAGCCACATTATGCTTATATGATCGATTGAACCACAATTACTATAGTTTTTACTCTTATTATTATCAATCTAACTCATATTATTAGCCATACTATGCTTATATGATCGATAGAACGACAATTACTATGCTCACTACTCTTATTATTATCAATCTAACTCATATTATTAGCCATATACGCTTATATGATCGGTAGAACGACAATTACTATACTCATTACTCTTACTACTATCAATCTAACTCATATTATTAGCCATTTTATGCTTATATGATCGATAGAACGACAATTACTATGCTTATTACTCTTATTATTATCAATCTAACTCATATTACTAGCCATATTATGCTCATATGATCGATAGGACGACAATTACTATACTCATTACTCTTATTATTATCAATCTAACTCATATTATTAGCCATATTATGGTTATATAACCGATAGAACGACAACTACTATACTTATTACTCTTATTATTATCAATCTAACTCATATTATTAGCCATATTATGCTCATATGATCGATAGAACGACAATTACTCTACTTATTACTCTCATTATTATCAATCAAACTCATATTATTAGCCATATTATGCTTATGTGATCGATAGGACGACAATTACTATACTCATTACTCTTATTATTATCAATCTAACTCATATTATTAGCCATATTATGCTTATATGATCGATAGAACGACAATTACTATACTATTTACTCTTATTATTATCAACCTAACTCATATTATTAGCCATATTATGCTTATATGATCGACAAAACGTCAATTACTATACTTATTACACTAACTATTATCAATCTAACTCATATTATTAGCCATATTATGCTTATATGATCGACAGAACGACAATTACTATACTTAATACACTAACTATTATCAATCTAACTCATATTATTAGCCATATTATGCTTATATGATCGATAGAACGACAATTACTATACCCATTACTCTTACTATTATCAATCTAACTCATATTATGAGCCATTTTATGCTTATATGATCGAGAGATCGACAATTTCTATGCTCACTGCTCTTATTATTATCAATCTAACTCATATTACTAGCCATATTATGCTTATATGATCGATAGAACGACAATTACTACAGTTTTTACTCTTATTATTATCAATCTAACTCTTATTATTAGCCATACTATGCTTATATGATCGATAGAACGACAATTACTATGCTCACTACTCTTATTATTATCAATCTATCTCATATTATTAGCCATATATGCTTATATGATCGGTAGAACGATAATTTCTATACTTATTACTCTTAATATTATCAATCTAACTCATATTATTAATCATATTATGCTTATATGATCAATAGAACTACAATTACTATACTTATTACACTCACTATTATCAATCTAACTCATATTATTAGCCATATTATGCTTATATGATCGACAGAACGACAATTACTATACTTATTACACTAACTATTATCAATCTAACTCATATTATTAGCCATATTATGCTTATATGATCGGTAGAACGATAATTACTATACTTATTTCTCTTATTATTATCAATCTAACTCATATTATTAGCCACATTATGCTTGTATGATCGATGGAACGATAATTACTATACTTATTACTCCTATTATTATCAATCAAACTCATATTATTAGCCATACTATGCTTATATGATCGATGGAACGACAATTACTATGCTCACCACTCTTATTATTATCAAACTAACTCATATTATTAGCCATATTATGCTTATGTGATCGATAGAACGACAATTACTATACTTATTGCTCATATTATTATCAATCTAACTCATATTATTAGCCATATTCTGCTTATATGATCGATAGGACGACAATTACTATACTCATTACTCTTATTGTTATCAATCTAACTCATATTATTAGCCATATTATGCTTATATGATCGACAGAACGACAATTACTATACTTAATACACTAACTATTATCAATCTAACTCATATTATTAGCCATATTATGCTTATATGATCGATAGAACGACAATTACTATACTCATTACTCTTACTATTATCAATCTAACTCATATTATGAGCCATTTTATGCTTATATAATCGAGAGATCGACAATTTCTATGCTCACTACTCTTATTATTTTCAATCTAACTCGTATTATTAGCCACATTATGCTTATATGATCGATTGAACGACAATTACTATAGTTTTTACTCTTATTATTATCAATCTAACTCATATTATTAGCCATACTATGCTTATATGATCGATAGAACGACAATTACTATACTTATTACTCTTATTATTATCAACCTAACTCATATTATTAGCCATATTATGCTTATATGATCGATAGAACGACAATTACTATACTCATTACTCTTACTATTATCAATCTAACTCATATTATTAGCCATTTTATGCTTATATGATCGGGAGAACGACAATTACTATACTTATTACACTCACTATTATCAATCTAACTCATATTATTAACAATATTATGCTTATATGATCGACAGAACGACAATTACTATACTTATTACACTAACTATTATCAATCTAACTCATATTATTAGCCATATTATGCTTATATGATCGATAGAACGACAATTACTATACTCATTACTCATACTATTATCAATCTAACTCATATTATTAGCCATATTATGCTTATATGATCGATAGAACGACAATTACTATACTCATTACTCTTACTATTATCAATCTAACTCATATTATTAGCCATTTTATGCTTATATGATCGGGAGAACGACAATTACTATACTTATTACACTCACTGTTATCAATCTAACTCATATTATTAACCATATTATGCTTATATGATCGACAGAACGACAATTACTATACTTATTACACTAACTATTATCAATCTAACTCATATTATTAGCCATATTATGCTTATATGATCGATAGAACGACAATTACTATACTTATTGCTCTTATTATTATCAATCTAACTAATATTATTAGCCATATTATGCTTATGTGATCGATAGAACGACAATTACTATACTTATTACTCTTATTATTATCAATCTAACTCATATTATTAGCCATACTATGCTTATATGATCGATAGAACGACAATTACTATACTTATTACTCTTATTATTATCAACCTAACTCATATTATTAGCCATATTATGCTTATATGATCGATAGAACGACAATTTCTATACTCATTACTCTTACTATTATCAATCTAACTCATATTATTAGCCATTTTATGCTTATATGATCGGGAGAACGACAATTACTATACTTATTACACTCACTATTATCAATCTAACTCATATTATTAACCATATTATGCTTATATGATCGACAGAACGACAATTACTATACTTATTACACTAACTATTATCAATCTAACTCATATTATTAGCCATATTATGCTTATATGATCGATAGAACGACAATTACTATACTCATTAATCATACTATTATCAATCTAACTCATATTATTAGCCATATTATGCTTATATGATCGATAGAACGACAATTACTATACTCATTACTCTTACTATTATCAATCTAACTCATATTATTAGCCATTTTATGCTTATATGATCGGGAGAACGACAATTACTATACTTATTACACTCACTATTATCAATCTAACTCATATTATTAACCATATTATGCTTATATGATCGACAGAACGACAATTACTATACTTATTACACTAACTATTATCAATCTAACTCATATTATTAGCCATATTATGCTTATATGATCGATAGAACGACAATTACTATACTTATTGCTCTTATTATTATCAATCTAACTAATATTATTAGCCATATTATGCTTATGTGATCGACAGAACGACAATTACTATACTTATTACACTAACTATTATCAATCTAACTCATATTATTAGCCATATTATGCTTATATGATCGATAGAACGACAATTACTATACTCATTACTCATACTATTATCAATCTAACTCATATTATTAGCCATATTATGCTTATATGATCGATAGAACGACAATTACTATACTCATTACTCTTACTATTATCAATCTAACTCATATTATTAGCCATTTTATGCTTATATGATCGGGAGAACGACAATTACTATACTTATTACACTCACTATTATCAATCTAACTCATATTATTAACCATATTATGCTTATATGATCGACAGAACGCCAATTACTATACTCATTACTCTTATTGTTATCAATCTAACTCATATTATTAGCCATATTATGCTTATATGATCGATAGAACGACACTTACTATACTCACAACTCTTATTATTATCAATCTAACTAATATTATTAGCCATATTATGCTTATGTGATCGATAGAACGACAATTACTATACTCATTACTCTTATTATTATCAATCTAACTCATATTATTAGCCATATTATGCTTATGTGATCGATAGAACGACAATTACTATACTTATTACTCTTATTATTATCAACCTAACTCATATTATTAGCCATATTATGCTTATATGATCGATAGAACGACAATTACTATACTTATTGCTCTTATTATTATCAATCTAACTCATATTATTAGCCATATTGTGCTTATATGATCGACAGAACGCCAATTACTATACTCATTACTCTTATTATTATCAATCTAACTCATATTATTAGCCATATTATGCTTATATGATCGATAGAACGACAATTACTATACTCACTACTCTTATTATTATCAATCTAACTATTATTATTAGACATATTATGCTTATGTGATCGATAGAACGACAATTACTATACTTATTACTCTTATTATTATCAATCTAACTCATATTATTAGCCATACTATGCTTATATGATCGATAGAACGACAATTACTATACTTATTACTCTTATTATTATCAATCTAACTCATATTATTAGCCATTTTATGCTTATATGATCGGGAGAACGACAATTACTATACTTATTACACTCACTATTATCAATCTAACTCATATTATTAACCATATTATGCTTATATGATCGACAGAACGCCAATTACTATACTCATTACTCTTATTGTTATCAATCTAACTCATATTATTAGCCATATTATGCTTATATGATCGATAGAACGACACTTACTATACTCACAACTCTTATTATTATCAATCTAAATAATATTATTAGCCATATTATGCTTATGTGATCGATAGAACGACAATTACTATACTTATTACTCTTATTATTATCAATCTAACTCATATTATTAGCCATACTATGCTTATATGATCGATAGAACGACAATTACTATACTTATTACTCTTATTATTATCAACCTAACTCATATTATTAGCCATATTATGCTTATATGATCGATAGAACGACAATTACTATACTTATTGCTCTTATTATTATCAATCTAACTCATATTATTAGCCATATTGTGCTTATATGATCGACAGAACGCCAATTACTATACTCATTACTCTTATTATTATCAATCTAACTCATATTATTAGCCATATTATGCTTATATGATCGATAGAACGACAATTACTATACTCACTACTCTTATTATTATCAATCTAACTATTATTATTAGACATATTATGCTTATGTGATCGATAGAACGACAATTACTATACTTATTACTCTTATTATTATCAATCTAACTCATATTATTAGCCATACTATGCTTATATGATCGATAGAACGACAATTACTATACTTATTACTCTTATTATTATCAACCTAACTCATATTATTAGCCATATTATGCTTATATGATCGATAGAACGACAATTACTATACTCATTACTCTTACTATTATCAATCTAACTCATATTATTAGCCATTTTATGCTTCTATGATCGGGAGAACGACAATTACTATACTTATTACACTCACTATTATCAATCTAACTCATATTATTAACCATATTATGCTTATATGATCGACAGAACGACAATTACTATACTTATTACACTAACTATTATCAATCTAACTCATATTATTAGCCATATTATGCTTATATGATCGATAGAACGACAATTACTATACTCATTACTCATACTATTATCAATCTAACTCATATTATTAGCCATATTATGCTTATATGATCGATAGAACGACAATTACTATACTCATTACTCTTACTATTATCAATCTAACTCATATTATTAGCCATTTTATGCTTATATGATCGGGAGAACGACAATTACTATACTTATTACACTCACTATTATCAATCTAACTCATATTATTAACCATATAATGCTTATATGATCGACAGAACGACAATTACTATACTTATTACACTAACTATTATCAATCTAACTCATATTATTAGCCATATTATGCTTATATGATCGATAGAACGATAATTACTATACTTATTGCTCTTATTATTATCAATCTAACTCATATTATTAGCCATATTATGCTTATATGATCGACAGAACGCCAATTACTATACTCATTACTCTTATTGTTATCAATCTAACTCATATTATTAGCCATATTATGCTTATATGATCGATAGAACGACACTTACTATACTCACAACTCTTATTATTATCAATCTAACTAATATTATTAGCCATATTATGCTTATGTGATCGATAGAACGACAATTACTATACTTATTACTCTTATTATTATCAATCTAACTCATATTATTAGCCATACTATGCTTATATGATCGATAGAACGACAATTACTATACTTATTACTCTTATTATTATCAACCTAACTCATATTATTAGCCATATTATGCTTATATGATCGATAGAACGACAATTACTATACTTATTGCTCTTATTATTATCAACCTAACTCATATTATTAGCCATATTATGCTTATATGATCGATAGAACGACAATTACTATACTCATTACTCTTACTATTATCAATCTAACTCATATTATTAGCCATTTTATGCTTATATGATCGGGAGAACGACAATTACTATACTTATTACACTCACTATTATCAATCTAACTCATATTATTAACCATATTATGCTTATATGATCGACAGAACGACAATTACTATACTTATTACACTAACTATTATCAATCTAACTCATATTATTAGCCATATTATGCTTATATGATCGATAGAACGACAATTACTATACTCATTACTCATACTATTATCAATCTAACTCATATTATTAGCCATATTATGCTTATATGATCGATAGAACGACAATTACTATACTCATTACTCTTACTATTATCAATCTAACTCATATTATTAGCCATTTTATGCTTATATGATCGGGAGAACGACAATTACTATACTTATTACACTCACTATTATCAATCTAACTCATATTATTAACCATATTATGCTTATATGATCGACAGAACGACAATTACTATACTTATTACACTAACTATTATCAATCTAACTCATATTATTAGCCATATTATGCTTATATGATCGATAGAACGACAATTACTATACTTATTGCTCTTATTATTATCAATCTAACTCATATTATTAGCCATATTGTGCTTATATGATCGACAGAACGCCAATTACTATACTCATTACTCTTATTATTATCAATCTAACTCATATTATTAGCCATATTATGCTTATATGATCGATAGAACGACAATTACTATACTCACTACTCTTATTATTATCAATCTAACTATTATTATTAGACATATTATGCTTATGTGATCGATAGAACGACAATTACTATACTTATTACTCTTATTATTATCAATCTAACTCATATTATTAGCCATACTATGCTTATATGATCGATAGAACGACAATTACTATACTTATTACTCTTATTATTATCAACCTAACTCATATTATTAGCCATATTATGCTTATATGATCGATAGAACGACAATTACTATACTCATTACTCTTACTATTATCAATCTAACTCATATTATTAGCCATTTTATGCTTATATGATCGGGAGAACGACAATTACTATACTTATTACACTCACTATTATCAATCTAACTCATATTATTAACCATATTATGCTTATATGATCGACAGAACGACAATTACTATACTTATTACACTAACTATTATCAATCTAACTCATATTATTAGCCATATTATGCTTATATGATCGGTAGAACGATAATTACTATACTTATTTCTCTTATTATTATCAATCTAACTCATATTATTAGCCACATTATGCTTGTATGATCGGTGGAACGATAATTACAATACTTATTACTCTTATTATTATCAATCTAACTCATATTATTAGCCATATTATGCTTATATGACCGATCGAACTACAATTACTATACATATTACTCTTATTATTATCAATCTAGCTCATATTATTAACCATATTATGCAGATATGATCGAGAGAACTACAAGTACTATACTCATGACTCTTATTATTATCAATCTAACTAATATTATTAGCCATATTATGCTTGTATGATCGGTAGAACGATAATTACTATACTTATTACTCTTATTATTATCAATCTAACTCATATTATTAGCCATATTATGCTTATATGATCGATAGAACGACAATTACTAAACTCACAACTCTTATTATTATCAATCTAACTAATATTATTAGCCACATTATGCTTATATGATCGATAGAACTACAATTACTATACTTATTACACTCACTATTATCAATCTAACTCATATTATTAACCATATTATGCTTATATGATCGACAGAACGACAATTACTATACTTATTACACTAACTATTATCAATCTAACTCATATTATTAGCCATATTATGCTTATATGATCGATAGAACGACAATTACTATACTCATTACTCATACTATTATCAATCTAACTCATATTATTAGCCATATTATGCTTATATGATCGATACAACGACAATTACTATACTCATTACTCTTACTATTATCAATCTAACTCATATTATTAGCCATTTTATGCTTATATGATCGGGAGAACGACAATTACTATACTTATTACACTCACTATTATCAATCTAACTCATATTATTAACCATATTATGCTTATATGATCGACAGAACGCCAATTACTATACTCATTACTCTTATTGTTATCAATCTAACTCATATTATTAGCCATATTATGCTTATATGATCGATAGAACGACACTTACTATACTCACAACTCTTATTATTATCAATCTAAATAATATTATTAGCCATATTATGCTTATGTGATCGATAGAACGACAATTACTATACTTATTACTCTTATTATTATCAATCTAACTCATATTATTAGCCATACTATGCTTATATGATCGATAGAACGACAATTACTATACTTATTACTCTTATTATTATCAACCTAACTCATATTATTAGCCATATTATGCTTATATGATCGATAGAACACAATTACTATACTTATTGCTCTTATTATTATCAATCTAACTCATATTATTAGCCATATTGTGCTTATATGATCGACAGAACGCCAATTACTATACTCATTACTCTTATTATTATCAATCTAACTCATATTATTAGCCATATTATGCTTATATGATCGATAGAACGACAATTACTATACTCACTACTCTTATTATTATCAATCTAACTATTATTATTAGACATATTATGCTTATGTGATCGATAGAACGACAATTACTATACTTATTACTCTTATTATTATCAATCTAACTCATATTATTAGCCATACTATGCTTATATGATCGATAGAACGACAATTACTATACTTATTACTCTTATTATTATCAACCTAACTCATATTATTAGCCATATTATGCTTATATGATCGATAGAACGACAATTACTATACTCATTACTCTTACTATTATCAATCTAACTCATATTATTAGCCATTTTATGCTTATATGATCGGGGAGAACGACAATTACTATACTTATTACACTCACTATTATCAATCTAACTCATATTATTAACCATATTATGCTTATATGATCGACAGAACGACAATTACTATACTTATTACACTAACTATTATCAATCTAACTCATATTATTAGCCATATTATGCTTATATGATCGATAGAACGACAATTACTATACTCATTACTCATACTATTATCAATCTAACTCATATTATTAGCCATATTATGCTTATATGATCGATAGAACGACAATTACTATACTCATTACTCTTACTATTATCAATCTAACTCATATTATTAGCCATTTTATGCTTATATGATCGGGAGAACGACAATTACTATACTTATTACACTCACTATTATCAATCTAACTCATATTATTAACCATATAATGCTTATATGATCGACAGAACGACAATTACTATACTTATTACACTAACTATTATCAATCTAACTCATATTATTAGCCATATTATGCTTATATGATCGATAGAACGATAATTACTATACTTATTGCTCTTATTATTATCAATCTAACTCATATTATTAGCCATATTATGCTTATATGATCGACAGAACGCCAATTACTATACTCATTACTCTTATTGTTATCAATCTAACTCATATTATTAGCCATATTATGCTTATATGATCGATAGAACGACACTTACTATACTCACAACTCTTATTATTATCAATCTAACTAATATTATTAGCCATATTATGCTTATGTGATCGATAGAACGACAATTACTATACTTATTACTCTTATTATTATCAATCTAACTCATATTATTAGCCATACTATGCTTATATGATCGATAGAACGACAATTACTATACTTATTACTCTTATTATTATCAACCTAACTCATATTATTAGCCATATTATGCTTATATGATCGATAGAACGACAATTACTATACTTATTGCTCTTATTATTATCAACCTAACTCATATTATTAGCCATATTATGCTTATATGATCGATAGAACGACAATTACTATACTCATTACTCTTACTATTATCAATCTAACTCATATTATTAGCCATTTTATGCTTATATGATCGGGGAGAACGACAATTACTATACTTATTACACTCACTATTATCAATCTAACTCATATTATTAACCATATTATGCTTATATGATCGACAGAACGACAATTACTATACTTATTACACTAACTATTATCAATCTAACTCATATTATTAGCCATATTATGCTTATATGATCGATAGAACGACAATTACTATACTCATTACTCATACTATTATCAATCTAACTCATATTATTAGCCATATTATGCTTATATGATCGATAGAACGACAATTACTATACTCATTACTCTTACTATTATCAATCTAACTCATATTATTAGCCATTTTATGCTTATATGATCGGGAGAACGACAATTACTATACTTATTACACTCACTATTATCAATCTAACTCATATTATTAACCATATTATGCTTATATGATCGACAGAACGACAATTACTATACTTATTACACTAACTATTATCAATCTAACTCATATTATTAGCCATATTATGCTTATATGATCGATAGAACGACAATTACTATACTTATTGCTCTTATTATTATCAATCTAACTCATATTATTAGCCATATTGTGCTTATATGATCGACAGAACGCCAATTACTATACTCATTACTCTTATTATTATCAATCTAACTCATATTATTAGCCATATTATGCTTATATGATCGATAGAACGACAATTACTATACTCACTACTCTTATTATTATCAATCTAACTATTATTATTAGACATATTATGCTTATGTGATCGATAGAACGACAATTACTATACTTATTACTCTTATTATTATCAATCTAACTCATATTATTAGCCATACTATGCTTATATGATCGATAGAACGACAATTACTATACTTATTACTCTTATTATTATCAACCTAACTCATATTATTAGCCATATTATGCTTATATGATCGATAGAACGACAATTACTATACTCATTACTCTTACTATTATCAATCTAACTCATATTATTAGCCATTTTATGCTTATATGATCGGAGAACGACAATTACTATACTTATTACACTCACTATTATCAATCTAACTCATATTATTAACCATATTATGCTTATATGATCGACAGAACGACAATTACTATACTTATTACACTAACTATTATCAATCTAACTCATATTATTAGCCATATTATGCTTATATGATCGGTAGAACGATAATTACTATACTTATTTCTCTTATTATTATCAATCTAACTCATATTATTAGCCACATTATGCTTGTATGATCGGTGGAACGATAATTACAATACTTATTACTCTTATTATTATCAATCTAACTCATATTATTAGCCATATTATGCTTATATGACCGATCGAACTACAATTACTATACATATTACTCTTATTATTATCAATCTAGCTCATATTATTAACCATATTATGCAGATATGATCGAGAGAACTACAAGTACTATACTCATGACTCTTATTATTATCAATCTAACTAATATTATTAGCCATATTATGCTTGTATGATCGGTAGAACGATAATTACTATACTTATTACTCTTATTATTATCAATCTAACTCATATTATTAGCCATATTATGCTTATATGATCGATAGAACGACAATTACTATACTCATTACTCTTATTATTATCAATCTAACTCATATTATTAGCCATATTATGCTTATATGATCGATAGAACGACAATTACTAAACTCACAACTCTTATTATTATCAATCTAACTAATATTATTAGCCACATTATGCTTATATGATCGATAGAACTACAATTACTATACTTATTACTCTTGTTATTATCAATCTAGCTCATATTATTAACCATATTATGCAGACATGATCGATAGAACTACAACTACTATACTCATTACTCTTATTATTATCAATTTAACTCATATTATTAGCCATATAATGCTTATGTGATCGATAGAACGACAATTACTATACTTATTACTCCTATTCTTATCAATCAAACTCATATTATTAGCCATACTATGCTTATATGATCGATGGAACGACAATTACTATGCTCACCACTTTTATTATTATCAATCTAACTCATATTATTAGCCATATTATGCTTATGTGATCGATAGAACGACAATTACTATACTTATTGCTCATATTATTATCAATCTAACTCATATTATTAGCCATATTCTGCTTATATGATCGATAGGACGACAATTACTATACTCATTACTCTTATTGTTATCAATCTAACTCATATTATTAGCCATATTATGCTTATATGATCGACAGAACGACAATTACTATACTTATTACACTAACTATTATCAATCTAACTCATATTATTAGCCATATTATGCTTATATGATCGGTAGAACGATAATTACTATACTTATTTCTCTTATTATTATCAATCTAACTCATATTATTAGCCACATTATGCTTGTATGATCGGTGGAACGATAATTACTATACTTATTACTCTTATTATTATCAATCTAACTCATATTATTAGCCATATTATGCTTATATGACCGATCGAACGACAATTACTATACTCATTACTCTTACTATTATCAATCTAACTCATATTATTAGCCATTTTATGCTTATATGATCGGGAGAACGACAATTACTATACTTATTACACTCACTATTATCAATCTAACTCATATTATTAACCATATTATGCTTATATGATCGACAGAACGACAATTACTATACTTATTACACTAACTATTATCAATCTAACTCATATTATTAGCCATATTATGCTTATATGATCGATAGAACGACAATTACTATACTCATTACTCATACTATTATCAATCTAACTCATATTATTAGCCATATTATGCTTATATGATCGATACAACGACAATTACTATACTCATTACTCTTACTATTATCAATCTAACTCATATTATTAGCCATTTTATGCTTATATGATCGGGAGAACGACAATTACTATACTTATTACACTCACTATTATCAATCTAACTCATATTATTAACCATATTATGCTTATATGATCGACAGAACGCCAATTACTATACTCATTACTCTTATTGTTATCAATCTAACTCATATTATTAGCCATATTATGCTTATATGATCGATAGAACGACACTTACTATACTCACAACTCTTATTATTATCAATCTAAATAATATTATTAGCCATATTATGCTTATGTGATCGATAGAACGACAATTACTATACTTATTACTCTTATTATTATCAATCTAACTCATATTATTAGCCATACTATGCTTATATGATCGATAGAACGACAATTACTATACTTATTACTCTTATTATTATCAACCTAACTCATATTATTAGCCATATTATGCTTATATGATCGATAGAACGACAATTACTATACTTATTGCTCTTATTATTATCAATCTAACTCATATTATTAGCCATATTGTGCTTATATGATCGACAGAACGCCAATTACTATACTCATTACTCTTATTATTATCAATCTAACTCATATTATTAGCCATATTATGCTTATATGATCGATAGAACGACAATTACTATACTCACTACTCTTATTATTATCAATCTAACTATTATTATTAGACATATTATGCTTATGTGATCGATAGAACGACAATTACTATACTCACTACTCTTATTATTATCAATCTAACTATTATTATTAGACATATTATGCTTATGTGATCGATAGAACGACAATTACTATACTTATTACTCTTATTATTATCAATCTAACTCATATTATTAGCCATATTATGCTTATATGATCCATAGAACGACAATTACTATACTCATTACTCTTACTATTATCAATCTAACTCATATTATTAGCCATTTTATGCTTATATGATCGGGAGAACGACAATTACTATACTTATTACACTCACTATTATCAATCTAACTCATATTACTAACCATATTATGCTTATATGATCGACAGAACGCCAATTAATATACTCATTACTCTTATTGTTATCAATCTAACTCATATTATTAGCCATATTATGCTTATGTGATCGATAGAACGACAATTACTATACTTATTCCTCTTATTATTATCAACCTAACTCATATTATTAGCCATATTATGCTTATATGATCGATAGAACGACAATTACTATACTTATTGCTCTTATTATTATCAATCTAACTCATATTATTAGCCATATTGTGCTTATATGATCGACAGAACGCCAATTACTATACTCATTACTCTTACTATTATCAATCTAACTCATATTATTAGCCATTTTATGCTTATATGATCGGGAGAACGACAATTACTATACTTATTACACTAACTATTATCAATCTAACTCATATTATTAGCCATATTATGCTTATATGATCGATAGAACGACAATTACTATACTCATTACTCATACTATTATCAATCTAACTCATATTATTAGCCATATTATGCTTATATGATCGATAGAACGACAATTACTATACTCATTACTCTTACTATTATCAATCTAACTCATATTATTAGCCATTTTATGCTTATATGATCGGGAGAACGACAATTACTATACTTATTACACTCACTATTATCAATCTAACTCATATTATTAACCATATTATGCTTATATGATCGACAGAACGACAATTACTATACTTATTACACTAACTATTATCAATCTAACTCATATTATTAGCCATATTATGCTTATATGATCGATAGAACGACAATTACTATACTTATTGCTCTTATTATTATCAATCTAACTAATATTATTAGCCATATTATGCTTATGTGATCGATAGAACGACAATTACTATACTTATTACTCTTATTATTATCAATCTAACTCATATTATTAGCCATACTATGCTTATATGATCGATAGAACGACAATTACTATACTTACTACTCTTATTATTATCAACCTAACTCATATTATTAGCCATATTATGCTTATATGATCGATAGAACGACAATTACTATACTCATTACTCTTACTATTATCAATCTAACTCATATTATTAGCCATTTTATGCTTATATGATCGGGAGAACGACAATTACTATACTTATTACACTCACTATTATCAATCTAACTCA
Organism: Megachile rotundata; assembly: GCF_050947335.1. Classification (NCBI taxonomy): domain Eukaryota; kingdom Metazoa; phylum Arthropoda; class Insecta; order Hymenoptera; family Megachilidae; genus Megachile; species Megachile rotundata. The sequence continues at coordinate 51,948 of NW_027473875.1, forward strand.
TATTATTAACCATATTATGCTTATATGATCGACAGAACGACAATTACTATACTTATTACACTAACTATTATCAATCTAACTCATATTATTAGCCATATTATGCTTATATGATCGATAGAACGACAATTACTATACTCATTACTCATACTATTATCAATCTAACTCATATTATTAGCCATATTATGCTTATATGATCGATAGAACGACAATTACTATACTCATTACTCTTACTATTATCAATCTAACTCATATTATTAGCCATTTTATGCTTATATGATCGGGAGAACGACGATTACTATACTTATTACACTCACTATTATCAATCTAACTCATATTATTAACCATATTATGCTTATATGATCGACAGAACGCCAATTACTATACTCATTACTCTTATTGTTATCAATCTAACTCATATTATTAGCCATTTTATGCTTATATGATCGGGAGAACGACAATTACTATACTTATTACACTCACTATTATCAATCTAACTCATATTATTAACCATATTATGCTTATATGATCGACAGAACGACAATTACTATACTTATTACACTAACTATTATCAATCTAACTCATATTATTAGCCATATTATGCTTATATGATCGATAGAACGACAATTACTATACTTATTGCTCTTATTATTATCAATCTAACTAATATTATTAGCCATATTATGCTTATGTGATCGATAGAACGACAATTACTATACTTATTACTCTTATTATTATCAATCTAACTCATATTATTAGCCATACTATGCTTATATGATCGATAGAACGACAATTACTATACTTACTACTCTTATTATTATCAACCTAACTCATATTATTAGCCATATTATGCTTATATGATCGATAGAACGACAATTACTATACTCATTACTCTTACTATTATCAATCTAACTCATATTATTAGCCATTTTATGCTTATATGATCGGGAGAACGACAATTACTATACTTATTACACTCACTATTATCAATCTAACTCATATTATTAACCATATTATGCTTATATGATCGACAGAACGACAATTACTATACTTATTACACTAACTATTATCAATCTAACTCATATTATTAGCCATATTATGCTTATATGATCGATAGAACGACAATTACTATACTCATTACTCATACTATTATCAATCTAACTCATATTATTAGCCATATTATGCTTATATGATCGATAGAACGACAATTACTATACTCATTACTCTTACTATTATCAATCTAACTCATATTATTAGCCATTTTATGCTTATATGATCGGGAGAACGACAATTACTATACTTATTACACTCACTATTATCAATCTAACTCATATTATTAACCATATTATGCTTATATGATCGACAGAACGCCAATTACTATACTCATTACTCTTATTGTTATCAATCTAACTCATATTATTAGCCATTTTATGCTTATATGATCGGGAGAACGACAATTACTATACTTATTACACTCACTATTATCAATCTAACTCATATTATTAACCATATTATGCTTATATGATCGACAGAACGACAATTACTATACTTATTACACTAACTATTATCAATCTAACTCATATTATTAGCCATATTATGCTTATATGATCGATAGAACGACAATTACTATACTCACTACTCTTATTATTATCAATCTAACTATTATTATTAGACATATTATGCTTATGTGATCGATAGAACGACAATTACTATACTTATTACTCTTATTATTATCAATCTAACTCATATTATTAGCCATACTATGCTTATATGATCGATAGAACGACAATTACTATACTTATTACTCTTATTATTATCAACCTAACTCATATTATTAGCCATATTATGCTTATATGATCGATAGAACGACAATTACTATACTCATTACTCTTACTATTATCAATCTAACTCATATTATTAGCCATTTTATGCTTATATGATCGGGAGAACGACAATTACTATACTTATTACACTCACTATTATCAATCTAACTCATATTATTAACCATATTATGCTTATATGATCGACAGAACGACAATTACTATACTTATTACACTAACTATTATCAATCTAACTCATATTATTAGCCATATTATGCTTATGTGATCGATAGAACGACAATTACTATACTTATTGCTCATATTATTATCAATCTAACTCATATTATTAGCCATATTCTGCCTATATGATCGATAGGACGACAATTACTATACTCGTTACTCTTATTATTATCAATCTAACTCATATTATTAGCCATATTATGCTTACATGATCGATACGACGACAATTAGTATACTCATTACTCTTATTATTATCAATCTAACTCATATTATTAGCCATATTATGCTTATATGATCGATAGGACGACAATTACTATACTCATTACTCTTATTATTATCAATCTAACTCATATTATTAGCCATATTATGCTTATATGATCGATAGAACGACAATTACTCTACTTATTACTCTCATTATTATCAATCTAACTCATATTATTAGCCATATTATTGTTATATGACCGATAGAACGACAATTACTATACTTATTACTCTTATTATTATCAATCTAACTCATATTATTAGCCATATTATGCTCATATGATCGACAGAACGTCGATTACTATACTTATTACACTAACTATTATCAATCTAACTCATATTATTAGCCATATTATGCTTATATGATCGATAGAACTACAACTACTATACTCATTACTCTTATTATTATCAATTTAACTCATATTATTAGCCATATTATGCTTATGTGATCGATAGAACGAAATTACTATACTTATTACTCCTATTATTATCAATCAAACTCATATTATTAGCCATACTATGCTTATATGATCGATGGAACGACAATTACTATGCTCACTACTCTTATTATTATCAATCTAACTCAGCTTATTAGCCATATTATGCTTATATGATCGATAGAACGACAATTACTATACTCATTACTCTTACTATTATCAATCTAACTCATATTATTAGCCATTTTATGCTTATATGATCGGGAGAACGACAATTACTATACTTATTACACTCACTATTATCAGTCTAACTCATATTATTAACCATATTATGCTTATATGATCGACAGAACGACAATTACTATACTTATTACACTAACTATTATCAATCTAACTCATATTATTAGCCATATTATGCTTATGTGATCGATAGAACGACAATTACTATACTTATTGCTCATATTATTATCAATCTAACTCATATTATTAGCCATATTCTGCCTATATGATCGATAGGACGACAATTACTATACTCGTTACTCTTATTATTATCAATCTAACTCATATTATTAGCCATATTATGCTTACATGATCGATACGACGACAATTAGTATACTCATTACTCTTATTATTATCAATCTAACTCATATTATTAGCCATATTATGCTTATATGATCGATAGGACGACAATTACTATACTCATTACTCTTATTATTATCAATCTAACTCATATTATTAGCCATATTATGCTTATATGATCGATAGAACGACAATTACTCTACTTATTACTCTCATTATTATCAATCTAACTCATATTATTAGCCATATTATTGTTATATGACCGATAGAACGACAATTACTATACTTATTACTCTTATTATTATCAATCTAACTCATATTATTAGCCATATTATGCTCATATGATCGACAGAACGTCGATTACTATACTTATTACACTAACTATTATCAATCTAACTCATATTATTAGCCATATTATGCTTATATGATCGATAGAACTACAACTACTATACTCATTACTCTTATTATTATCAATTTAACTCATATTATTAGCCATATTATGCTTATGTGATCGATAGAACGAAATTACTATACTTATTACTCCTATTATTATCAATCAAACTCATATTATTAGCCATACTATGCTTATATGATCGATGGAACGACAATTACTATGCTCACTACTCTTATTATTATCAATCTAACTCAGCTTATTAGCCATATTATGCTTATATGATCGATAGAACGACAATTACTATACTCATTACTCTTACTATTATCAATCTAACTCATATTATTAGCCATTTTATGCTTATATGATCGGGAGAACGACAATTACTATACTTATTACACTCACTATTATCAGTCTAACTCATATTATTAACCATATTATGCTTATATGATCGACAGAACGACAATTACTATACTTATTACACTAACTATTATCAATCTAACTAATATTATTAGCCATATTATGCTTATGTGATCGATAGAACGACAATTACTATACTTATTACTCTTATTATTATCAATCTAACTCATATTATTAGCCATACTATGCTTATATGATCGATAGAACGACAATTACTATACTTATTACTCTTATTATTATCAACCTAACTCATATTATTAGCCATATTATGCTTATATGATCGATAGAACGACAATTACTGTACTCATTACTCTTACTATTATCAATCTAACTCATATTATTAGCCATTTTATGCTTATATGATCGGGAGAACGACAATTACTATACTTATTACACTCACTATTATCAATCTACTCATATTACTAACCATATTATGCTTATATGATCGACAGAACGCCAATTACTATACTCATTACTCTTATTGTTATCAATCTAACTCATATTATTAGCCATATTATGCTTATGTGATCGATAGAACGACAATTACTATACTTATTACTCTTATTATTATCAACCTAACTCATATTATTAGCCATATTATGCTTATATGATCGATAGAACGACAATTACTATACTTATTGCTCTTATTATTATCAATCTAACTCATATTATTAGCCATATTGTGCTTATATGATCGACAGAACGCCAATTACTATACTCATTACTCTTATTATTATCAATCTAACTCATATTATTAGCCATATTATGCTTATATGATCGATAGAACGACAATTACTATACTCATTACTCATACTATTATCAATCTAACTCATATTATTAGCCATATTATGCTTATATGATCGATAGAACGACAATTACTACACTCATTACTCTTACTATTATCAATCTAACTCATATTATTAGCCATTTTATGCTTATATGATCGGGAGAACGACAATTACTATACTTATTACACTCACTATTATCAATCTAACTCATATTATTAACCATATTATGCTTATATGATCGACAGAACGCCAATTACTATACTCATTACTCTTATTGTTATCAATCTAACTCATATTATTAGCCATTTTATGCTTATATGATCGGGAGAACGACAATTACTATACTTATTACACTCACTATTATCAATCTAACTCATATTATTAACCATATTATGCTTATATGATCGACAGAACGACAATTACTATACTTATTACACTAACTATTATCAATCTAACTCATATTATTAGCCATATTATGCTTATATGATCGATAGAACGACAATTACTATACTCACTACTCTTATTATTATCAATCTAACTATTATTATTAGACATATTATGCTTATGTGATCGATAGAACGACAATTACTATACTTATTACTCTTATTATTATCAATCTAACTCATATTATTAGCCATACTATGCTTATATGATCGATAGAACGACAATTACTATACTTATTACTCTTATTATTATCAACCTAACTCATATTATTAGCCATATTATGCTTATATGATCGATAGAACGACAATTACTATACTCATTACTCTTACTATTATCAATCTAACTCATATTATTAGCCATTTTATGCTTATATGATCGGGAGAACGACAATTACTATACTTATTACACTCACTATTATCAGTCTAACTCATATTATTAACCATATTATGCTTATATGATCGACAGAACGACAATTACTATACTTATTACACTAACTATTATCAATCTAACTAATATTATTAGCCATATTATGCTTATGTGATCGATAGAACGACAATTACTATACTTATTACTCTTATTATTATCAATCTAACTCATATTATTAGCCATACTATGCTTATATGATCGATAGAACGACAATTACTATACTTATTACTCTTATTATTATCAACCTAACTCATATTATTAGCCATATTATGCTTATATGATCGATAGAACGACAATTACTATACTCATTACTCTTACTATTATCAATCTAACTCATATTATTAGCCATATTATGCTTATGTGATCGATAGAACGACAATTACTATACTTATTACTCTTATTATTATCAATCTAACTCATATTATTAGCCATACTATGCTTATATGATCGATAGAACGACAATTACTATACTTACTACTCTTATTATTATCAACCTAACTCATATTATTAGCCATATTATGCTTATATGATCGATAGAACGACAATTACTATACTCATTACTCTTACTATTATCAATCTAACTCATATTATTAGCCATTTTATGCTTATATGATCGGGAGAACGACAATTACTATACTTATTACACTCACTATTATCAATCTAACTCATATTATTAACCATATTATGCTTATATGATCGACAGAACGACAATTACTATACTTATTACACTAACTATTATCAATCTAACTCATATTATTAGCCATATTATGCTTATATGATCGATAGAACGACAATTACTATACTCATTACTCATACTATTATCAATCTAACTCATATTATTAGCCATATTATGCTTATATGATCGATAGAACGACAATTACTATACTCATTACTCTTACTATTATCAATCTAACTCATATTATTAGCCATTTTATGCTTATATGATCGGGAGAACGACAATTACTATACTCACTACTCTTATTATTATCAATCTAACTATTATTATTAGACATATTATGCTTATGTGATCGATAGAACGACAATTACTATACTTATTACACTCACTATTATCAATCTAACTCATATTATTAACCATATTATGCTTATATGATCGACAGAACGACAATTACTATACTTATTACACTAACTATTATCAATCTAACTCATATTATTAGCCATATTATGCTTATGTGATCGATAGAACGACAATTACTATACTCACTACTCTTATTATTATCAATCTAACTATTATTATTAGACATATTATGCTTATGTGATCGATAGAACGACAATTACTATACTTATTACTCTTATTATTATCAATCTAACTCATATTATTAGCCATACTATGCTTATATGATCGATAGAACGACAATTACTATACTTATTACTCTTATTATTATCAACCTAACTCATATTATTAGCCATATTATGCTTATATGATCGATAGAACGACAATTACTATACTCATTACTCTTACTATTATCAATCTAACTCATATTATTAGCCATTTTATGCTTATATGATCGGGAGAACGACAATTACTATACTTATTACACTCACTATTATCAATCTAACTCATATTATTAACCATATTATGCTTATATGATCGACAGAACGACAATTACTATACTTATTACACTAACTATTATCAATCTAACTCATATTATTAGCCATATTATGCTTATGTGATCGATAGAACGACAATTACTATACTTATTGCTCATATTATTATCAATCTAACTCATATTATTAGCCATATTCTGCCTATATGATCGATAGGACGACAATTACTATACTCGTTACTCTTATTATTATCAATCTAACTCATATTATTAGCCATATTATGCTTACATGATCGATACGACGACAATTAGTATACTCATTACTCTTATTATTATCAATCTAACTCATATTATTAGCCATATTATGCTTATATGATCGATAGGACGACAATTACTATACTCATTACTCTTATTATTATCAATCTAACTCATATTATTAGCCATATTATGCTTATATGATCGATAGAACGACAATTACTATACTTATTGCTCATACTATTATCAATCTAACTCATATTATTAGCCATATTATGGTTATATGACCGATAGAACGACAATTACTATACTTATTACTCTTATTATTATCAATCTAACTCATATTATTAGCCATATTATGCTCATATGATCGACAGAACGTCGATTACTATACTTATTACACTAACTATTATCAATCTAACTCATATTATTAGCCATATTATGCTTATATGATCGATAGAACTACAACTACTATACTCATTACTCTTATTATTATCAATTTAACTCATATTATTAGCCATATTATGCTTATGTGATCGATAGAACGAAATTACTATACTTATTACTCCTATTATTATCAATCAAACTCATATTATTAGCCATACTATGCTTATATGATCGATGGAACGACAATTACTATGCTCACTACTCTTATTATTATCAATCTAACTCAGCTTATTAGCCATATTATGCTTATATGATCGATAGAACGACAATTACTATACTCATTACTCTTACTATTATCAATCTAACTCATATTATTAGCCATTTTATGCTTATATGATCGGGAGAACGACAATTACTATACTTATTACACTCACTATTATCAGTCTAACTCATATTATTAACCATATTATGCTTATATGATCGACAGAACGACAATTACTATACTTATTACACTAACTATTATCAATCTAACTAATATTATTAGCCATATTATGCTTATGTGATCGATAGAACGACAATTACTATACTTATTACTCTTATTATTATCAATCTAACTCATATTATTAGCCATACTATGCTTATATGATCGATAGAACGACAATTACTATACTTATTACTCTTATTATTATCAACCTAACTCATATTATTAGCCATATTATGCTTATATGATCGATAGAACGACAATTACTATACTCATTACTCTTACTATTATCAATCTAACTCATATTATTAGCCATTTTATGCTTATATGATCGGGAGAACGACAATTACTATACTTATTACACTCACTATTATCAATCTAACTCATATTACTAACCATATTATGCTTATATGATCGACAGAACGCCAATTACTATACTCATTACTCTTATTGTTATCAATCTAACTCATATTATTAGCCATATTATGCTTATGTGATCGATAGAACGACAATTACTATACTTATTACTCTTATTATTATCAACCTAACTCATATTATTAGCCATATTATGCTTATATGATCGATAGAACGACAATTACTATACTTATTGCTCTTATTATTATCAATCTAACTCATATTATTAGCCATATTGTGCTTATATGATCGACAGAACGCCAATTACTATACTCATTACTCTTATTATTATCAATCTAACTCATATTATTAGCCATATTATGCTTATATGATCGGGTAGAACGACAATTACTATACTCATTACTCATACTATTATCAATCTAACTCATATTATTAGCCATATTATGCTTATATGATCGATAGAACGACAATTACTACACTCATTACTCTTACTATTATCAATCTAACTCATATTATTAGCCATTTTATGCTTATATGATCGGGAGAACGACAATTACTATACTTATTACACTCACTATTATCAATCTAACTCATATTATTAACCATATTATGCTTATATGATCGACAGAACGCCAATTACTATACTCATTACTCTTATTGTTATCAATCTAACTCATATTATTAGCCATTTTATGCTTATATGATCGGGAGAACGACAATTACTATACTTATTACACTCACTATTATCAATCTAACTCATATTATTAACCATATTATGCTTATATGATCGACAGAACGACAATTACTATACTTATTACACTAACTATTATCAATCTAACTCATATTATTAGCCATATTATGCTTATATGATCGATAGAACGACAATTACTATACTCATTACTCTTACTATTATCAATCTAACTCATATTATTAGCCATTTTATGCTTATATGATCGGGAGAACGACAATTACTATACTTATTACACTCACTATTATCAATCTAACTCATATTATTAACCATATTATGCTTATATGATCGACAGAACGACAATTACTATACTTATTACACTAACTATTATCAATCTAACTCATATTATTAGCCATATTATGCTTATATGATCGATAGAACGACAATTACTATACTCATTACTCATACTATTATCAATCTAACTCATATTATTAGCCATATTATGCTTATATGATCGATAGAACGACAATTACTATACTCATTACTCTTACTATTATCAATCTAACTCATATTATTAGCCATTTTATGCTTATATGATCGGGAGAACGACAATTACTATACTTATTACACTCACTACTATCAATCTAACTCATATTATTAGCCATACTATGCTTATATGATCGATAGAACGACAATTACTATACTTATTACTCTTATTATTATCAACCTAACTCATATTATTAGCCATATTATGCTTATATGATCGATAGAACGACAATTACTATACTCATTACTCTTACTATTATCAATCTAACTCATATTATTAGCCATTTTATGCTTATATGATCGGGAGAACGACAATTACTATACTTATTACACTCACTATTATCAATCTAACTCATATTACTAACCATATTATGCTTATATGATCGACAGAACGCCAATTACTATACTCATTACTCTTATTGTTATCAATCTAACTCATATTATTAGCCATATTATGCTTATGTGATCGATAGAACGACAATTACTATACTTATTACTCTTATTATTATCAACCTAACTCATATTATTAGCCATATTATGCTTATATGATCGATAGAACGACAATTACTATACTTATTGCTCTTATTATTATCAATCTAACTCATATTATTAGCCATATTGTGCTTATATGATCGACAGAACGCCAATTACTATACTCATTACTCTTATTATTATCAATCTAACTCATATTATTAGCCATATTATGCTTATATGATCGATAGAACGACAATTACTATACTCATTACTCATACTATTATCAATCTAACTCATATTATTAGCCATATTATGCTTATATGATCGATAGAACGACAATTACTATACTCATTACTCTTACTATTATCAATCTAACTCATATTATTAGCCATTTTATGCTTATATGATCGGGAGAACGACAATTACTATACTTATTACACTCACTACTATCAATCTAACTCATATTATTAGCCATACTATGCTTATATGATCGATAGAACGACAATTACTATACTTATTACTCTTATTATTATCAACCTAACTCATATTATTAGCCATATTATGCTTATATGATCGATAGAACGACAATTACTATACTCATTACTCTTACTATTATCAATCTAACTCATATTATTAGCCATTTTATGCTTATATGATCGGGAGAACGACAATTACTATACTTATTACACTCACTATTATCAATCTAACTCATATTACTAACCATATTATGCTTATATGATCGACAGAACGCCAATTACTATACTCATTACTCTTATTGTTATCAATCTAACTCATATTATTAGCCATATTATGCTTATGTGATCGATAGAACGACAATTACTATACTTATTACTCTTATTATTATCAACCTAACTCATATTATTAGCCATATTATGCTTATATGATCGATAGAACGACAATTACTATACTTATTGCTCTTATTATTATCAATCTAACTCATATTATTAGCCATATTGTGCTTATATGATCGACAGAACGCCAATTACTATACTCATTACTCTTATTATTATCAATCTAACTCATATTATTAGCCATATTATGCTTATATGATCGATAGAACGACAATTACTATACTCATTACTCATACTATTATCAATCTAACTCATATTATTAGCCATATTATGCTTATATGATCGATAGAACGACAATTACTACACTCATTACTCTTACTATTATCAATCTAACTCATATTATTAGCCATTTTATGCTTATATGATCGGGAGAACGACAATTACTATACTTATTACACTCACTATTATCAATCTAACTCATATTATTAACCATATTATGCTTATATGATCGACAGAACGCCAATTACTATACTCATTACTCTTATTGTTATCAATCTAACTCATATTATTAGCCATTTTATGCTTATATGATCGGGAGAACGACAATTACTATACTTATTACACTCACTATTATCAATCTAACTCATATTATTAACCATATTATGCTTATATGATCGATAGAACGACAATTACTATACTCATTACTCTTACTATTATCAATCTAACTCATATTATTAGCCATTTTATGCTTATATGATCGGGAGAACGACAATTACTATACTCACTACTCTTATTATTATCAATCTAACTATTATTATTAGACATATTATGCTTATGTGATCGATAGAACGACAATTACTATACTTATTACACTCACTATTATCAATCTAACTCATATTATTAACCATATTATGCTTATATGATCGACAGAACGACAATTACTATACTTATTACACTAACTATTATCAATCTAACTCATATTATTAGCCATATTATGCTTATGTGATCGATAGAACGACAATTACTATACTCACTACTCTTATTATTATCAATCTAACTATTATTATTAGACATATTATGCTTATGTGATCGATAGAACGACAATTACTATACTTATTACTCTTATTATTATCAATCTAACTCATATTATTAGCCATACTATGCTTATATGATCGATAGAACGACAATTACTATACTTATTACTCTTATTATTATCAACCTAACTCATATTATTAGCCATATTATGCTTATATGATCGATAGAACGACAATTACTATACTCATTACTCTTACTATTATCAATCTAACTCATATTATTAGCCATTTTATGCTTATATGATCGGGAGAACGACAATTACTATACTTATTACACTCACTATTATCAATCTAACTCATATTATTAACCATATTATGCTTATATGATCGACAGAACGACAATTACTATACTTATTACACTAACTATTATCAATCTAACTCATATTATTAGCCATATTATGCTTATGTGATCGATAGAACGACAATTACTATACTTATTGCTCATATTATTATCAATCTAACTCATATTATTAGCCATATTCTGCCTATATGATCGATAGGACGACAATTACTATACTCGTTACTCTTATTATTATCAATCTAACTCATATTATTAGCCATATTATGCTTACATGATCGATACGACGACAATTAGTATACTCATTACTCTTATTATTATCAATCTAACTCATATTATTAGCCATATTATGCTTATATGATCGATAGGACGACAATTACTATACTCATTACTCTTATTATTATCAATCTAACTCATATTATTAGCCATATTATGCTTATATGATCGATAGAACGACAATTACTATACTTATTGCTCATACTATTATCAATCTAACTCATATTATTAGCCATATTATGGTTATATGACCGATAGAACGACAATTACTATACTTATTACTCTTATTATTATCAATCTAACTCATATTATTAGCCATATTATGCTCATATGATCGACAGAACGTCGATTACTATACTTATTACACTAACTATTATCAATCTAACTCATATTATTAGCCATATTATGCTTATATGATCGATAGAACTACAACTACTATACTCATTACTCTTATTATTATCAATTTAACTCATATTATTAGCCATATTATGCTTATGTGATCGATAGAACGAAATTACTATACTTATTACTCCTATTATTTTCAATCAAACTCATATTATTAGCCATACTATGCTTATATGATCGATGGAACGACAATTACTATGCTCACTACTCTTATTATTATCAATCTAACTCAGCTTATTAGCCATATTATGCTTATATGATCGATAGAACGACAATTACTATACTCATTACTCTTACTATTATCAATCTAACTCATATTATTAGCCATTTTATGCTTATATGATCGGGAGAACGACAATTACTATACTTATTACACTCACTATTATCAGTCTAACTCATATTATTAACCATATTATGCTTATATGATCGACAGAACGACAATTACTATACTTATTACACTAACTATTATCAATCTAACTAATATTATTAGCCATATTATGCTTATGTGATCGATAGAACGACAATTACTATACTTATTACTCTTATTATTATCAATCTAACTCATATTATTAGCCATACTATGCTTATATGATCGATAGAACGACAATTACTATACTTATTACTCTTATTATTATCAACCTAACTCATATTATTAGCCATATTATGCTTATATGATCGATAGAACGACAATTACTATACTCATTACTCTTACTATTATCAATCTAACTCATATTATTAGCCATTTTATGCTTATATGATCGGGAGAACGACAATTACTATACTTATTACACTCACTATTATCAATCTAACTCATATTACTAACCATATTATGCTTATATGATCGACAGAACGCCAATTACTATACTCATTACTCTTATTGTTATCAATCTAACTCATATTATTAGCCATATTATGCTTATGTGATCGATAGAACGACAATTACTATACTTATTACTCTTATTATTATCAACCTAACTCATATTATTAGCCATATTATGCTTATATGATCGATAGAACGACAATTACTATACTTATTGCTCTTATTATTATCAATCTAACTCATATTATTAGCCATATTGTGCTTATATGATCGACAGAACGCCAATTACTATACTCATTACTCTTATTATTATCAATCTAACTCATATTATTAGCCATATTATGCTTATATGATCGGGTAGAACGACAATTACTATACTCATTACTCATACTATTATCAATCTAACTCATATTATTAGCCATATTATGCTTATATGATCGATAGAACGACAATTACTACACTCATTACTCTTACTATTATCAATCTAACTCATATTATTAGCCATTTTATGCTTATATGATCGGGAGAACGACAATTACTATACTTATTACACTCACTATTATCAATCTAACTCATATTATTAACCATATTATGCTTATATGATCGACAGAACGCCAATTACTATACTCATTACTCTTATTGTTATCAATCTAACTCATATTATTAGCCATTTTATGCTTATATGATCGGGAGAACGACAATTACTATACTTATTACACTCACTATTATCAATCTAACTCATATTATTAACCATATTATGCTTATATGATCGACAGAACGACAATTACTATACTTATTACACTAACTATTATCAATCTAACTCATATTATTAGCCATATTATGCTTATATGATCGATAGAACGACAATTACTATACTCATTACTCTTACTATTATCAATCTAACTCATATTATTAGCCATTTTATGCTTATATGATCGGGAGAACGACAATTACTATACTTATTACACTCACTATTATCAATCTAACTCATATTATTAACCATATTATGCTTATATGATCGACAGAACGACAATTACTATACTTATTACACTAACTATTATCAATCTAACTCATATTATTAGCCATATTATGCTTATATGATCGATAGAACGACAATTACTATACTCATTACTCATACTATTATCAATCTAACTCATATTATTAGCCATATTATGCTTATATGATCGATAGAACGACAATTACTATACTCATTACTCTTACTATTATCAATCTAACTCATATTATTAGCCATTTTATGCTTATATGATCGGGAGAACGACAATTACTATACTTATTACACTCACTACTATCAATCTAACTCATATTATTAGCCATACTATGCTTATATGATCGATAGAACGACAATTACTATACTTATTACTCTTATTATTATCAACCTAACTCATATTATTAGCCATATTATGCTTATATGATCGATAGAACGACAATTACTATACTCATTACTCTTACTATTATCAATCTAACTCATATTATTAGCCATTTTATGCTTATATGATCGGGAGAACGACAATTACTATACTTATTACACTCACTATTATCAATCTAACTCATATTACTAACCATATTATGCTTATATGATCGACAGAACGCCAATTACTATACTCATTACTCTTATTGTTATCAATCTAACTCATATTATTAGCCATATTATGCTTATGTGATCGATAGAACGACAATTACTATACTTATTACTCTTATTATTATCAACCTAACTCATATTATTAGCCATATTATGCTTATATGATCGATAGAACGACAATTACTATACTTATTGCTCTTATTATTATCAATCTAACTCATATTATTAGCCATATTGTGCTTATATGATCGACAGAACGCCAATTACTATACTCATTACTCTTATTATTATCAATCTAACTCATATTATTAGCCATATTATGCTTATATGATCGGGTAGAACGACAATTACTATACTCATTACTCATACTATTATCAATCTAACTCATATTATTAGCCATATTATGCTTATATGATCGATAGAACGACAATTACTACACTCATTACTCTTACTATTATCAATCTAACTCATATTATTAGCCATTTTATGCTTATATGATCGGGAGAACGACAATTACTATACTTATTACACTCACTATTATCAATCTAACTCATATTATTAACCATATTATGCTTATATGATCGACAGAACGCCAATTACTATACTCATTACTCTTATTGTTATCAATCTAACTCATATTATTAGCCATTTTATGCTTATATGATCGGGAGAACGACAATTACTATACTTATTACACTCACTATTATCAATCTAACTCATATTATTAACCATATTATGCTTATATGATCGACAGAACGACAATTACTATACTTATTACACTAACTATTATCAATCTAACTCATATTATTAGCCATATTATGCTTATATGATCGATAGAACGACAATTACTATACTCATTACTCTTACTATTATCAATCTAACTCATATTATTAGCCATTTTATGCTTATATGATCGGGAGAACGACAATTACTATACTTATTACACTCACTATTATCAATCTAACTCATATTATTAACCATATTATGCTTATATGATCGACAGAACGACAATTACTATACTTATTACACTAACTATTATCAATCTAACTCATATTATTAGCCATATTATGCTTATATGATCGATAGAACGACAATTACTATACTCATTACTCATACTATTATCAATCTAACTCATATTATTAGCCATATTATGCTTATATGATCGATAGAACGACAATTACTATACTCATTACTCTTACTATTATCAATCTAACTCATATTATTAGCCATTTTATGCTTATATGATCGGGAGAACGACAATTACTATACTTATTACACTCACTACTATCAATCTAACTCATATTATTAACCATATTATGCTTATATGATCGACAGAACGACAATTACTATACTTATTACACTAACTATTATCAATCTAACTCATATTATTAGCCATATTATGCTTATATGATCGATAGAACGACAATTACTATACTTATTGCTCTTATTATTATCAATCTAACTCATATTATTAGCCATATTGTGCTTATATGATCGACAGAACGCCAATTACTATACTCATTACTCTTATTATTATCAATCTAACTCATATTATTAGCCATATTATGCTTATATGATCGATAGAACGACAATTACTATACTCATTACTCTTACTATTATCAATCTAACTCATATTATTAGCCATTTTATGCTTATATGATCGGGAGAACGACAATTACTATACTTATTACACTCACTATTATCAATCTAACTCATATTATTAACCATATTATGCTTATATGATCGACAGAACGACAATTACTATACTTATTACACTAACTATTATCAATCTAACTCATATTATTAGCTATATTATGCTTATATGATCGATAGAACGACAATTACTATACTCATTACTCATACTATTATCAATCTAACTCATATTATTAGCCATATTATGCTTATATGATCGATAGAACGACAATTACTATACTCATTACTCTTACTATTATCAATCTAACTCATATTATTAGCCATTTTATGCTTATATGATCGGGAGAACGACAATTACTATACTTATTACACTCACTATTATCAATCTAACTCATATTATTAACCATATTATGCTTATATGATCGACAGAACGACAATTACTATACTCATTACTCTTACTATTATCAATCTAACTCATATTATTAGGCATTTTATGCTTATATGATCGGGAGAACGACAATTACTATACTTATTACACTCACTATTATCAATCTAACTCATATTATTAACCATATTATGCTTATATGATCGACAGAACGACAATTACTATACTTATTACACTAACTATTATCAATCTAACTCATATTATTAGCCATATTATGCTTATGTGATCGATAGAACGACAATTACTATACTTATTGCTCATACTATTATCAATCTAACTCATAATATTAGCCATATTATGCTTATATGATCGATAGAACGACAATTACTATACTCATTACTCTTACTATTATCAATCTAACTCATATTATTAGCCATTTTATGCTTATATGATCGGGAGAACGACAATTACTATACTTATTACACTCACTATTATCAATCTAACTCATATTATTAACCATATTATGCTTATATGATCGACAGAACGACAATTACTATACTTATTACACTAACTATTATCAATCTAACTCATATTATTAGCCATATTATGCTTATATGATCGATAGAACGACAATTACTATACTTATTGCTCTTATTATTATCAATCTAACTAATATTATTAGCCATATTATGCTTATGTGATCGATAGAACGACAATTACTATACTTATTACTCTTATTATTATCAATCTAACTCATATTATTAGCCATACTATGCTTATATGATCGATAGAACGACAATTACTATACTTATTACTCTTATTATTATCAACCTAACTCATATTATTAGCCATATTATGCTTATATGATCGATAGAACGACAATTACTATACTCATTACTCTTACTATTATCAATCTAACTCATATTATTAGCCATTTTATGCTTATATGATCGGGAGAACGACAATTACTATACTTATTACACTCACTATTCTCAATCTAACTCATATTATTAACCATATTATGCTTATATGATCGACAGAACGACAATTACTATACTTATTACACTAACTATTATCAATCTAACTCATATTATTAGCCATATTATGCTTATATGATCGATAGAACGACAATTACTATACTCATTACTCATACTATTATCAATCTAACTCATATTATTAGCCATATTATGCTTATATGATCGATAGAACGACAATTACTATACTCATTACTCTTACTATTATCAATCTAACTCATATTATTAGCCATTTTATGCTTATATGATCGGGAGAACGACAATTACTATACTTATTACACTCACTATTATCAATCTAACTCATATTATTAACCATATTATGCTTATATGATCGACAGAACGCCAATTACTATACTCATTACTCTTATTGTTATCAATCTAACTCATATTATTAGCCATATTATGCTTATATGATCGATAGAACGACACTTACTGTACTCACAACTCTTATTATTATCAATCTAACTAATATTATTAGCCATATTATGCTTATGTGATCGATGGAACGACAATCACTATACTCATTACTCTTATTATTATCAATCTAACTCATATTATTAGCCATATTATGCTTATATGATCGATAGAACGACAATTACTATACTCACTACTCTTATTATTATCAATCTAACTATTATTATTAGACATATTATGCTTATGTGATCGATAGAACGACAATTACTATACTTATTACTCTTATTATTATCAATCTAACTCATATTATTAGCCATACTATGCTTATATGATCGATAGAACGACAATTACTATACTTATTACTCTTATTATTATCAACCTAACTCATATTATTAGCCATATTATGCTTATATGATCGATAGAACGACAATTACTATACTCATTACTCTTACTATTATCAATCTAACTCATATTATTAGCCATTTTATGCTTATATGATCGGGAGAACGACAATTACTATACTTATTACACTCACTATTATCAATCTAACTCATATTATTAACCATATTATGCTTATATGATCGACAGAACGACAATTACTATACTTATTACACTAACTATTATCAATCTAACTCATATTATTAGCCATATTATGCTTATATGATCGATAGAACGACAATTACTATACTCATTACTCATACTATTATCAATCTAACTCATAGTATTAGCCATATTATGCTTATATGATCGATAGAACGACAATTACTATACTCATTACTCTTACTATTATCAATCTAACTCATATTATTAGCCATTTTATGCTTATATGATCGGGAGAACGACAATTACTATACTTATTACACTCACTATTATCAATCTAACTCATATTATTAACCATATTATGCTTATATGATCGACAGAACGCCAATTACTATACTCATTACTCTTATTGTTATCAATCTAACTCATATTATTAGCCATATTATGCTTATATGATCGATAGAACGACACTTACTATACTCAGAACTCTTATTATTATCAATCTAAATAATATTATTAGCCATATTATGCTTATGTGATCGATAGAACGACAATTACTATACTCATTACTCTTATTATTATCAATCTAACTCATATTATTAGCCATACTATGCTTATATGATCGATAGAACGACAATTACTATACTCACTACTCTTATTATTATCAACCTAACTCATATTATTAGCCATATTATGCTTATATGATCGATAGAACGACAATTACTATACTTATTGCTCTTATTATTATCAATCTAACTCATATTATTAGCCATATTGTGCTTATATGATCGACAGAACGCCAATTACTATACTCATTACTCTTATTATTATCAATCTAACTCATATTATTAGCCATATTATGCTTATATGATCGATAGAACGACAATTACTATACTCACTACTCTTATTATTATCAATCTAACTATTATTATTAGACATATTATGCTTATGTGATCGATAGAACGACAATTACTATACTTATTACTCTTATTATTATCAATCTAACTCATATTATTAGCCATACTATGCTTATATGATCGATAGAACGACAATTACTATACTTATTACTCTTATTATTATCAACCTAACTCATATTATTAGCCATATTATGCTTATATGATCGATAGAACGACAATTACTATACTCATTACTCTTACTATTATCAATCTAACTCATATTATTAGGCATTTTATGCTTATATGATCGGGAGAACGACAATTACTATACTTATTACACTCACTATTATCAATCTAACTCATATTATTAACCATATTATGCTTATATGATCGACAGAACGACAATTACTATACTTATTACACTAACTATTATCAATCTAACTCATATTATTAGCCATATTATGCTTATGTGATCGATAGAACGACAATTACTATACTTATTGCTCATATTATTATCAATCTAACTCATATTATTAGCCATATTATGGTTATATGACCGATAGAACGACAATTACTATACTTATTACTCTTATTATTATCAATCTAACTCATATTATTAGCCATATTATGCTCATATGATCGACAGAACGTCAATTACTATACTTATTACACTAACTATTATCAATCTAACTCATATTATTAGCCATATTATGCTTATATGATCGATAGAACTACAACTACTATACTCATTACTCTTATTATTATCAATTTAACTCATATTATTAGCCATATTATGCTTATGTGATCGATAGAACGAAATTACTATACTTATTACTCCTATTATTATCAATCAAACTCATATTATTAGCCATACTATGCTTATATGATCGATGGAACGACAATTACTATGCTCACTACTCTTATTATTATCAATCTAACTCAGCTTATTAGCCATATTATGCTTATATGATCGATAGAACGACAATTACTATACTCATTACTCTTACTATTATCAATCTAACTCATATTATTAGCCATTTTATGCTTATATGATCGGGAGAACGACAATTACTATACTTATTACACTCACTATTATCAATCTAACTCATATTATTAACCATATTATGCTTATATGATCGACAGAACGCCAATTACTATACTCATTACTCTTATTGTTATCAATCTAACTCATATTATTAGCCATATTATGCTTATATGATCGATAGAACGACACTTACTATACTCACAACTCTTATTATTATCAATCTAAATAATATTATTAGCCATATTATGCTTATGTGATCGATAGAACGACAATTACTATACTTATTACTCTTATTATTATCAATCTAACTCATATTATTAGCCATACTATGCTTATATGATCGATAGAACGACAATTACTATACTTATTACTCTTATTATTATCAACCTAACTCATATTATTAGCCATATTATGCTTACATGATCGATAGAACGACAATTACTATACTTATTGCTCTTATTATTATCAATCTAACTCATATTATTAGCCATATTGTGCTTATATGATCGACAGAACGCCAATTACTATACTCATTACTCTTATTATTATCAATCTAACTCATATTATTAGCCATATTATGCTTATATGATCGATAGAACGACAATTACTATACTCACTACTCTTATTATTATCAATCTAACTATTATTATTAGACATATTATGCTTATGTGATCGATAGAACGACAATTACTATACTTATTACTCTTATTATTATCAATCTAACTCATATTATTAGCCATACTATGCTTATATGATCGATAGAACGACAATTACTATACTTATTACTCTTATTATTATCAACCTAACTCATATTATTAGCCATATTATGCTTATATTAACGATAGAACGACAATTACTATACTCATTACTCTTACTATTATCAATCTAACTCATATTATTAGCCATATTCTGCCTATATGATCGATAGGACGACAATTACTATACTCATTACTCTTATTATTATCAATCTAACTCATATTATTAGCCATATTATGCTTACATGATCGATACGACGACAATTAGTATACTCATTACTCTTATTATTATCAATCTAACTCATATTATTAGCCATATTATGCTTATATGATCGATAGGACGACAATTACTATACTCATTACTCTTATTATTATCAATCTAACTCATATTATTAGCCATATTATGCTTATATGATCGACAGAACGCCAATTACTATACTCATTACTCTTATTATTATCAATCTAACTCATATTATTAGCCATATTATGCTTATATGATCGATAGAACGACAATTACTATACTCACTACTCTTATTATTATCAATCTAACTATTATTATTAGACATATTATGCTTATGTGATCGATAGAACGACAATTACTATACTTATTACTCTTATTATTATCAATCTAACTCATATTATTAGCCATACTATGCTTATATGATCGATAGAACGACAATTACTATACTTATTACTCTTATTATTATCAACCTAACTCATATTATTAGCCATATTATGCTTATATGATCGATAGAACGACAATTACTATACTCATTACTCTTACTATTATCAATCTAACTCATATTATTAGGCATTTTATGCTTATATGATCGGGAGAACGACAATTACTATACTTATTACACTCACTATTATCAATCTAACTCATATTATTAACCATATTATGCTTATATGATCGACAGAACGACAATTACTATACTTATTACACTAACTATTATCAATCTAACTCACATTATTAGCCATATTATGCTTATGTGATCGATAGAACGACAATTACTATACTTATTGCTCATATTATTATCAATCTAACTCATATTATTAGCCATATTCTGCCTATATGATCGATAGGACGACAATTACTATACTCATTACTCTTATTATTATCAATCTAACTCATATTATTAGCCATATTATGCTTACATGATCGATACGACGACAATTAGTATACTCATTACTCCTATTATTATCAATCTAACTCATATTATTAGCCATATTATGCTTATATGATCGATAGGACGACAATTACTATACTCATTACTCTTATTATTATCAATCTAACTCATATTATTAGCCATATTATGCTTATATGATCGATAGAACGACAATTACTCTACTTATTACTCTCATTATTATCAATCTAACTCATATTATTAGCCATATTATGGTTATATGACCGATAGAACGACAATTACTATACTTATTACTCTTATTATTATCAATCTAACTCATATTATTAGCCATATTATGCTCATATGATCGACAGAACGTCAATTACTATACTTATTACACTAACTATTATCAATCTAACTCATATTATTAGCCATATTATGCTTATATGATCGATAGAACTACAACTACTATACTCATTACTCTTATTATTATCAATTTAACTCATATTATTAGCCATATTATGCTTATGTGATCGATAGAACGAAATTACTATACTTATTACTCCTATTATTATCAATCAAACTCATATTATTAGCCATACTATGCTTATATGATCGATGGAACGACAATTACTATGCTCACTACTCTTATTATTATCAATCTAACTCAGCTTATTAGCCATATTATGCTTATATGATCGATAGAACGACAATTACTATACTCATTACTCTTACTATTATCAATCTAACTCATATTATTAGCCATTTTATGCTTATATGATCGGGAGAACGACAATTACTATACTTATTACACTCACTATTATCAATCTAACTCATATTATTAACCATATTATGCTTATATGATCGACAGAACGCCAATTACTATACTCATTACCCTTATTGTTATCAATCTAACTCATATTATTAGCCATATTATGCTTATATGATCGATAGAACGACACTTACTATACTCACAACTCTTATTATTATCAATCTAAATAATATTATTAGCCATATTATGCTTATGTGATCGATAGAACGACAATTACTATACTTATTACTCTTATTATTATCAATCTAACTCATATTATTAGCCATACTATGCTTATATGATCGATAGAACGACAATTACTATACTTATTACTCTTATTATTATCAACCTAACTCATATTATTAGCCATATTATGCTTACATGATCGATAGAACGACAATTACTATACTTATTGCTCTTATTATTATCAATCTAACTCATATTATTAGCCATATTGTGCTTATATGATCGACAGAACGCCAATTACTATACTCATTACTCTTATTATTATCAATCTAACTCATATTATTAGCCATATTATGCTTATATGATCGATAGAACGACAATTACTATACTCACTACTCTTATTATTATCAATCTAACTATTATTATTAGACATATTATGCTTATGTGATCGATAGAACGACAATTACTATACTTATTACTCTTATTATTATCAATCTAACTCATATTATTAGCCATACTATGCTTATATGATCGATAGAACGACAATTACTATACTTATTACTCTTATTATTATCAACCTAACTCATATTATTAGCCATATTATGCTTATATTAACGATAGAACGACAATTACTATACTCATTACTCTTACTATTATCAATCTAACTCATATTATTAGCCATTTTATGCTTATATGATCGGGAGAACGACAATTACTATACTTATTACACTCACTATTATCAATCTAACTCATATTATTAACCATATTATGCTTATATGATCGACAGAACGACAATTACTATACTTATTACACTAACTATTATCAATCTAACTCATATTATTAGCCATATTATGCTTATGTGATCGATAGAACGACAATTACTATACTTATTGCTCATATTATTATCAATCTAACTCATATTATTAGCCATATTCTGCCTATATGATCGATAGGACGACAATTACTATACTCATTACTCTTATTATTATCAATCTAACTCATATTATTAGCCATATTATGCTTACATGATCGATACGACGACAATTAGTATACTCATTACTCTTATTATTATCAATCTAACTCATATTATTAGCCATATTATGCTTATATGATCGATAGGACGACAATTACTATACTCATTACTCTTATTATTATCAATCTAACTCATATTATTAGCCATATTATGCTTATATGATCGATAGAACGACAATTACTCTACTTATTACTCTCATTATTATCAATCTAACTCATATTATTAGCCATATTATGGTTATATGACCGATAGAACGACAATTACTATACTTATTACTCTTATTATTATCAATCTAACTCATATTATTAGCCATATTATGCTCATATGATCGACAGAACGTCAATTACTATACTTATTACACTAACTATTATCAATCTAACTCATATTATTAGCCATATTATGCTTATATGATCGATAGAACTACAACTACTATACTCATTACTCTTATTATTATCAATTTAACTCATATTATTAGCCATATTATGCTTATGTGATCGATAGAACGAAATTACTATACTTATTACTCCTATTGTTATCAATCAAACTCATATTATTAGCCATACTATGCTTATATGATCGATGGAACGACAATTACTATGCTCACTACTCTTATTATTATCAATCTAACTCAGCTTATTAGCCATATTATGCTTATATGATCGATAGAACGACAATTACTATACTCATTACTCTTACTATTATCAATCTAACTCATATTATTAGCCATTTTATGCTTATATGATCGGGAGAACGACAATTACTATACTTATTACACTCACTATTATCAATCTAACTCATATTATTAACCATATTATGCTTATATGATCGACAGAACGACAATTACTATACTTATTACACTAACTATTATCAATCTAACTAATATTATTAGCCATATTATGCTTATGTGATCGATAGAACGACAATTACTATACTTATTACTCTTATTATTATCAATCTAACTCATATTATTAGCCATACTATGCTTATATGATCGATAGAACAACAATTACTATACTTATTACTCTTATTATTATCAACCTAACTCATATTATTAGCCATATTATGCTTATATGATCGATAGAACGACAATTACTATACTCATTACTCTTACTATTATCAATCTAACTCATATTATTAGCCATTTTATGCTTATATGATCGGGAGAACGACAATTACTATACTTATTACACTCACTATTATCAATCTAACTCATATTATTAACCATATTATGCTTATATGATCGACAGAACGACAATTACTATACTTATTACACTAACTATTATCAATCTAACTCATATTATTAGCCATATTATGCTTATATGATCGATAGAACGACAATTACTATACTTATTGCTCTTATTATTATCAATCTAACTCATATTATTAGCCATATTGTGCTTATATGATCGACAGAACGCCAATTACTATACTCATTACTCTTATTATTATCAATCTAACTCATATTATTAGCCATATTATGCTTATATGATCGATAGAACGACAATTACTATACTCATTACTCTTACTATTATCAATCTAACTCATATTATTAGCCATTTTATGCTTATATGATCGGGAGAACGACAATTACTATACTTATTACACTCACTATTATCAATCTAACTCATATTATTAACCATATTAAGCTTATATGATCGACAGAACGACAATTACTATACTTATTACACTAACTATTATCAATCTAACTCATATTATTAGCCATATTATGCTTATATGATCGATAGAACGACAATTACTATACTCATTACTCATACTATTATCAATCTAACTCATATTATTAGCCATATTATGCTTATATGATCGATAGAACGACAATTACTATACTCATTACTCTTACTATTATCAATCTAACTCATATTATTAGCCATTTTATGCTTATATGATCGGGAGAACGACAATTACTATACTTATTACACTCACTATTATCAATCTAACTCATATTATTAACCATATTATGCTTATATGATCGACAGAACGACAATTACTATACTCATTACTCTTAGTATTATCAATCTAACTCATATTATTAGCCATTTTATGCTTATATGATCGGGAGAACGACAATTACTATACTTATTACACTCACTATTATCAATCTAACTCATATTATTAACCATATTATGCTTATATGATCGACAGAACGACAATTACTATACTTATTACACTAACTATTATCAATCTAACTCATATTATTAGCCATATTATGCTTATATGATCGATAGAACGACAATTACTATACTCATTACTCATACTATTATCAATCTAACTCATATTATTAGCCATATTATGCTTATATGATCGATAGAACGACAATTACTATACTCATTACTCTTACTATTATCAATCTAACTCATATTATTAGCCATTTTATGCTTATATGATCGGGAGAACGACAATTACTATACTTATTACACTCACTATTATCAATCTAACTCATATTATTAACCATATTATGCTTATATGATCGACAGAACGACAATTACTATACTTATTACACTAACTATTATCAATCTAACTCATATTATTAGCCATATTATGCTTATATGATCGATAGAACGACAATTACTATACTTATTGCTCTTATTATTATCAATCTAACTAATATTATTAGCCATATTATGCTTATGTGATCGATAGAACGACAATTACTATACTTATTACTCTTATTATTATCAATCTAACTCATATTATTAGCCATACTATGCTTATATGATCGATAGAACGACAATTACTATACTTATTACTCTTATTATTATCAACCTAACTCATATTATTAGCCATATTATGCTTATATGATCGATAGAACGACAATTACTATACTCATTACTCTTACTATTATCAATCTAACTCATATTATTAGCCATTTTATGCTTATATGATCGGGAGAACGACAATTACTATACTTATTACACTCACTATTATCAATCTAACTCATATTATTAACCATATTATGCTTATATGATCGACAGAACGACAATTACTATACTTATTACACTAACTATTATCAATCTAACTCATATTATTAGCCATATTATGCTTATATGATCGATAGAACGACAATTACTATACTCATTACTCATACTATTATCAATCTAACTCATATTATTAGCCATATTATGCTTATATGATCGATAGAACGACAATTACTATACTCATTACTCTTACTATTATCAATCTAACTCATATTATTAGCCATTTTATGCTTATATGATCGGGAGAACGACAATTACTATACTTATTACACTCACTATTATCAATCTAACTCATATTATTAACCATATTATGCTTATATGATCGACAGAACGCCAATTACTATACTCATTACTCTTATTGTTATCAATCTAACTCATATTATTAGCCATATTATGCTTATATGATCGATAGAACGACACTTACTATACTCACAACTCTTATTATTATCAATCTAACTAATATTATTAGCCATATTATGCTTATGTGATCGATAGAACGACAATTACTATACTCATTACTCTTATTATTATCAATCTAACTCATATTATTAGCCATATTATGCTTATATGATCGATAGAACGACAATTACTATACTCACTACTCTTATTATTATCAATCTAACTATTATTATTAGACATATTATGCTTATGTGATCGATAGAACGACAATTACTATACTTATTACTCTTATTATTATCAATCTAACTCATATTATTAGCCATACTATGCTTATATGATCGATAGAACGACAATTACTATACTTATTACTCTTATTATTATCAACCTAACTCATATTATTAGCCATATTATGCTTATATGATCGATAGAACGACAATTACTATACTCATTACTCTTACTATTATCAATCTAACTCATATTATTAGCCATTTTATGCTTATATGATCGGGAGAACGACAATTACTATACTTATTACAGTCACTATTATCAATCTAACTCATATTATTAACCATATTATGCTTATATGATCGACAGAACGACAATTACTATACTTATTACACTAACTATTATCAATCTAACTCATATTATTAGCCATATTATGCTTATATGATCGATAGAACGACAATTACTATACTCATTACTCATACTATTATCAATCTAACTCATATTATTAGCCATATTATGCTTATATGATCGATAGAACGACAATTACTATACTCATTACTCTTACTATTATCAATCTAACTCATATTATTAGCCATTTTATGCTTATATGATCGGGAGAACGACAATTACTATACTTATTACACTCACTATTATCAATCTAACTCATATTATTAGCCATATTATGCCTATATGATCGATAGAACGACAATTACTATACTTATTGCTCTTATTATTATCAATCTAACTAATATTATTAGCCATATTATGCTTATGTGATCGATAGAACGACAATTACTATACTTATTACTCTTATTATTATCAATCTAACTCATATTATTAGCCATACTATGCTTATATGATCGATAGAACGACAATTACTATACTTATTACTCTTATTATTATCAACCTAACTCATATTATTAGCCATATTATGCTTATATGATCGATAGAACGACAATTACTATACTCATTACTCTTACTATTATCAATCTAACTCATATTATTAGCCATTTTATGCTTATATGATCGGCAGAACGACAATTACTATACTTATTACACTCACTATTATCAATCTAACTCATATTATTAACCATATTATGCTTATATGATCGACAGAACGACAATTACTATACTTATTACACTAACTATTATCAATCTAACTAATATTATTAGCCATATTATGCTTATGTGATCGATAGAACGACAATTACTATACTTATTACTCTTATTATTATCAATCTAACTCATATTATTAGCCATACTATGCTTATATGATCGATAGAACGACAATTACTATACTTATTACTCTTATTATTATCAACCTAACTCATATTATTAGCCATATTATGCTTATATAATCGATAGAACGACAATTACTATACTCATTACTCTTACTATTATCAATCTAACTCATATTATTAGCCATACTATGCTTATATGATCGATAGAACGACAATTACTATACTTATTACTCTTATTATTATCAACCTAACTCATATTATTAGCCATATTATGCTTATATGATCGATAGAACGACAATTACTATACTCATTACTCTTACTATTATCAATCTAACTCATATTATTAGCCATTTTATGCTTATATGATCGGGAGAACGACAATTACTATACTTATTAGACTCACTATTATCAATCTAACTCATATTACTAACCATATTATGCTTATATGATCGACAGAACGCCAATTACTATACTCATTACTCTTATTGTTATCAATCTAACTCATATTATTAGCCATATTATGCTTATATGATCGATAGAACGACACTTACTATACTCACAACTCTTATTATTATCAATCTAAATAATATTATTAGCCATATTATGCTTATGTGATCGATAGAACGACAATTACTATACTTATTACTCTTATTATTATCAATCTAACTCATATTATTAGCCATACTATGCTTATATGATCGATAGAACGACAATTACTATACTTATTACTCTTATTATTATCAACCTAACTCATATTATTAGCCATATTATGCTTATATGATCGATAGAACGACAATTACTATACTCACTACTCTTATTATTATCAATCTAACTATTATTATTAGACATATTATGCTTATGTGATCGATAGAACGACAATTACTATACTTATTACTCTTATTATTATCAATCTAACTCATATTATTAGCCATACTATGCTTATATGATCGATAGAACGACAATTACTATACTTATTACTCTTATTATTATCAACCTAACTCATATTATTAGCCATATTATGCTTATATGATCGATAGAACGACAATTACTATACTCATTACTCTTACTATTATCAATCTAACTCATATTATTAGCCATTTTATGCTTATATGATCGGGAGAACGACAATTACTATACTTATTACACTCACTATTATCAATCTAACTCATATTATTAACCATATTATGCTTATATGATCGACAGAACGAGAATTACTATACTTATTACACTAACTATTATCAATCTAACTCATATTATTAGCCATATTATGCTTATATGATCGATAGAACGACAATTACTATACTCATTACTCATACTATTATCAATCTAACTCATATTATTAGCCATATTATTCTTATATGATCGATAGAACGACAATTACTATTATCATTACTCTTACTATTATCAATCTAACTCATATTATTAGCCATTTTATGCTTATATGATCGGGAGAACGACAATTACTATACTTATTACACTCACTATTATCAATCTAACTCATATTATTAACCATATTATGCTTATATGATCGACAGAACGACAATTACTATACTTATTACACTAACTATTATCAATCTAACTCATATTATTAGCCATATTATGCTTATATGATCGATAGAACGACAATTACTATACTTATTGCTCTTATTATTATCAATCTAACTCATATTATTAGCCATATTATGCTTATATGATCGACAGAACGCCAATTACTATACTCATTACTCTTATTGTTATCAATCTAACTCATATTATTAGCCATATTATGCTTATATGATCGATAGAACGACACTTACTATACTCACAACTCTTATTATTATCAATCTAACTAATATTATTAGCCATATTATGCTTATGTGATCGATAGAACGACAATTACTATACTTATTACTCTTATTATTATCAATCTAACTCATATTATTAGCCATACTATGCTTATATGATCGATAGAACGACAATTACTATACTTATTACTCTTATTATTATCAACCTAACTCATATTATTAGCCATATTATGCTTATATGATCGATAGAACGACAATTACTATACTCATTACTCTTACTATTATCAATCTAACTCATATTATTAGCCATTTTATGCTTATATGATCGGGAGAACGACAATTACTATACTTATTACACTCACTATTATCAATCTAACTCATATTACTAACCATATTATGCTTATATGATCGACAGAACGCCAATTACTATACTCATTACTCTTATTGTTATCAATCTAACTCATATTATTAGCCATATTATGCTTATATGATCGATAGAACGACACTTACTATACTCACAACTCTTATTATTATCAATCTAAATAATATTATTAGCCATATTATGCTTATGTGATCGATAGAACGACAATTACTATACTTATTACTCTTATTATTATCAATCTAACTCATATTATTAGCCATACTATGCTTATATGATCGATAGAACGACAATTACTATACTTATTACTCTTATTATTATCAACCTAACTCATATTATTAGCCATATTATGCTTATATGATCGATAGAACGACAATTACTATACTTATTGCTCTTATTATTATCAATCTAACTCATATTATTAGCCATATTGTGCTTATATGATCGACAGAACGCCAATTACTATACTCATTACTCTTATTATTATCAATCTAACTCATATTATTAGCCATATTATGCTTATATGATCGATAGAACGACAATTACTATACTCACTACTCTTATTATTATCAATCTAACTATTATTATTAGACATATTATGCTTATGTGATCGATAGAACGACAATTACTATACTTATTACTCTTATTATTATCAATCTAACTCATATTATTAGCCATACTATGCTTATATGATCGATAGAACGACAATTACTATACTTATTACTCTTATTATTATCAACCTAACTCATATTATTAGCCATATTATGCTTATATGATCGATAGAACGACAATTACTATACTCATTACTCTTACTATTATCAATCTAACTCATATTATTAGCCATTTTATGCTTATATGATCGGGAGAACGACAATTACTATACTTATTACACTCACTATTATCAATCTAACTCATATTATTAACCATATTATGCTTATATGATCGACAGAACGAGAATTACTATACTTATTACACTAACAATTATCAATCTAACTCATATTATTAGCCATATTATGCTTATATGATCGACAGAACGCCAATTACTATACTCATTACTCTTATTATTATCAATCTAACTCATATTATTAGCCATATTATGCTTATATGATCGATAGAACGACAATTACTATACTCACTACTCTTATTATTATCAATCTAACTATTATTATTAGACATATTATGCTTATGTGATCGATAGAACGACAATTACTATACTTATTACTCTTATTATTATCAATCTAACTCATATTATTAGCCATACTATGCTTATATGATCGATAGAACGACAATTACTATACTTATTACTCTTATTATTATCAACCTAACTCATATTATTGGCCATATTATGCTTATATGATCGATAGAACGACAATTACTATACTCATTACTCTTACTATTATCAATCTAACTCATATTATTAGCCATTTTATGCTTATATGATCGGGAGAACGACAATTACTATACTTATTACACTCACTATTATCAATCTAACTCATATTATTAACCATATTATGCTTATATGATCGACAGAACGACAATTACTATACTTATTACACTAACTATTATCAATCTAACTCATATTATTAGCCATATTATGCTTATATGATCGATAGAACGACAATTACTATACTTATTGCTCTTATTATTATCAATCTAACTCATATTATTAGCCATATTATGCTTATATGATCGACAGAACGCCAATTACTATACTCATTACTCTTATTGTTATCAATCTAACTCATATTATTAGCCATATTATGCTTATATGATCGATAGAACGACACTTACTATACTCACAACTCTTATTATTATCAATCTAACTAATATTATTAGCCATATTATGCTTATGTGATCGATAGAACGACAATTACTATACTTATTACTCTTATTATTATCAATCTAACTCATATTATTAGCCATACTATGCTTATATGATCGATAGAACGACAATTACTATACTTATTACTCTTATTATTATCAACCTAACTCATATTATTAGGCATATTATGCTTATATGATCGATAGAACGACAATTACTATACTCATTACTCTTACTATTATCAATCTAACTCATATTATTAGCCATTTTATGCTTATATGATCGGGAGAACGACAATTACTATACTTATTACACTCACTATTATCAATCTAACTCATATTATTAACCATATTATGCTTATATGATCGACAGAACGACAATTACTATACTTATTACACTAACTATTATCAATCTAACTCATATTATTAGCCATATTATGCTTATATGATCGATAGAACGACAATTACTATACTTATTGCTCTTATTATTATCAATCTAACTCATATTATTAGCCATATTATGCTTATATGATCGACAGAACGCCAATTACTGTACTCATTACTCTTATTGTTATCAATCTAACTCATATTATTAGCCATATTATGCTTATATGATCGATAGAACGACACTTACTATACTCACAACTCTTATTATTATCAATCTAACTAATATTATTAGCCATATTATGCTTATGTGATCGATAGAACGACAATTACTATACTTATTACTCTTATTATTATCAACCTAACTCATATTATTAGCCATATTATGCTTATATGATCGATAGAACGACAATTACTATACTCATTACTCTTACTATTATCAATCTAACTCATATTATTAGCCATTTTATGCTTATATGATCGGGAGAACGACAATTACTATACTTATTACACTCACTATTATCAATCTAACTCATATTATTAACCATATTATGCTTATATGATCGACAGAACGACAATTACTATACTTATTACACTAACTATTATCAATCTAACTCATATTATTAGCCATATTATGCTTATATGATCGATAGAACGACAATTACTATACTCATTACTCATACTATTATCAATCTAACTCATATTATTAGCCATATTATGCTTATATGATCGATAGAACGACAATTACTATACTCATTACTCTTACTATTATCAATCTAACTCATATTATTAGCCATTTTATGCTTATATGATCGGGAGAACGACAATTACTATACTTATTACACTCACTATTATCAATCTAACTCATATTATTAACCATATTATGCTTATATGATCGATAGAACGACAATTACTATACTTATTGCTCTTATTATTATCAATCTAACTCATATTATTAGCCATATTGTGCTTATATGATCGACAGAACGCCAATTACTATACTCATTACTCTTATTATTATCAATCTAACTCATATTATTAGCCATATTATGCTTATATGATCGATAGAACGACAATTACTATACTCACTACTCTTATTATTATCAATCTAACTATTATTATTAGACATATTATGCTTATGTGATCGATAGAACGACAATTACTATACTTATTACTCTTATTATTATCAATCTAACTCATATTATTAGCCATACTATGCTTATATGATCGATAGAACGACAATTACTATACTTATTACTCTTATTATTATCAACCTAACTCATATTATTAGCCATATTATGCTTATATGATCGATAGAACGACAATTACTATACTCATTACTCATACTATTATCAATCTAACTCATATTATTAGCCATATTATGCTTATATGATCGATAGAACGACAATTACTATACTCATTACTCTTACTATTATCAATCTAACTCATATTATTAGCCATTTTATGCTTATATGATCGGGAGAACGACAATTACTATACTTATTACACTCACTATTATCAATCTAACTCATATTACTAACCATATTATGCTTATATGATCGACAGAACGCCAATTACTATACTTATTGCTCTTATTATTATCAATCTAACTCATATTATTAGCCATATTGTGCTTATATGATCGACAGAACGCCAATTACTATACTCATTACTCTTATTATTATCAATCTAACTCATATTATTAGCCATATTATGCTTATATGATCGATAGAACGACAATTACTATACTCACTACTCTTATTATTATCAATCTAACTATTATTATTAGACATATTATGCTTATGTGATCGATAGAACGACAATTACTATACTTATTACTCTTATTATTATCAATCTAACTCATATTATTAGCCATACTATGCTTATATGATCGATAGAACGACAATTACTATACTTATTACTCTTATTATTATCAACCTAACTCATATTATTAGCCATATTATGCTTATATGATCGATAGAACGACAATTACTATACTCATTACTCTTACTATTATCAATCTAACTCATATTATTAGCCATTTTATGCTTATATGATCGGGAGAACGACAATTACTATACTTATTACACTCACTATTATCAATCTAACTCATATTATTAACCATATTATGCTTATATGATCGACAGAACGAGAATTACTATACTTATTACACTAACTATTATCAATCTAACTCATATTATTAGCCATATTATGCTTATATGATCGATAGAACGACAATTACTATACTCATTACTCATACTATTATCAATCTAACTCATATTATTAGCCATATTATGCTTATATGATCGATAGAACGACAATTACTATACTCATTACTCTTACTATTATCAATCTAACTCATATTATTAGCCATTTTATGCTTATATGATCGGGAGAACGACAATTACTATACTTATTACACTCACTATTATCAATCTAACTCATATTATTAACCATATTATGCTTATATGATCGACAGAACGACAATTACTATACTTATTACACTAACTATTATCAATCTAACTCATATTATTAGCCATATTATGCTTATATGATCGATAGAACGACAATTACTATACTTATTGCTCTTATTATTATCAATCTAACTCATATTATTAGCCATATTATGCTTATATGATCGACAGAACGCCAATTACTATACTCATTACTCTTATTGTTATCAATCTAACTCATATTATTAGCCATATTATGCTTATATGATCGATAGAACGACACTTACTATACTCACAACTCTTATTATTATCAATCTAACTAATATTATTAGCCATATTATGCTTATGTGATCGATAGAACGACAATTACTATACTTATTACTCTTATTATTATCAATCTAACTCATATTATTAGCCATACTATGCTTATATGATCGATAGAACGACAATTACTATACTTATTACTCTTATTATTATCAACCTAACTCATATTATTAGCCATATTATGCTTATATGATCGATAGAACGACAATTACTATACTTATTGCTCTTATTATTATCAACCTAACTCATATTATTAGCCATATTATGCTTATATGATCGATAGAACGACAATTACTATACTCATTACTCTTACTATTATCAATCTAACTCATATTATTAGCCATTTTATGCTTATATGATCGGGAGAACGACAATTACTATACTTATTACACTCACTATTATCAATCTAACTCATATTATTAACCATATTATGCTTATATGATCGACAGAACGACAATTACTATACTTATTACACTAACTATTATCAATCTAACTCATATTATTAGCCATATTATGCTTATATGATCGATAGAACGACAATTACTATACTCATTACTCATACTATTATCAATCTAACTCATATTATTAGCCATATTATGCTTATATGATCGATAGAACGACAATTACTATACTCATTACTCCTACTATTATCAATCTAACTCATATTATTAGCCATTTTATGCTTATATGATCGGGAGAACGACAATTACTATACTTATTACACTCACTATTATCAATCTAACTCATATTATTAACCATATTATGCTTATATGATCGATAGAACGACAATTACTATACTTATTGCTCTTATTATTATCAATCTAACTCATATTATTAGCCATATTGTGCTTATATGATCGACAGAACGCCAATTACTATACTCATTACTCTTATTATTATCAATCTAACTCATATTATTAGCCATATTATGCTTATATGATCGATAGAACGACAATTACTATACTCACTACTCTTATTATTATCAATCTAACTATTATTATTAGACATATTATGCTTATGTGATCGATAGAACGACAATTACTATACTTATTACTCTTATTATTATCAATCTAACTCATATTATTAGCCATACTATGCTTATATGATCGATAGAACGACAATTACTATACTTATTACTCTTATTATTATCAACCTAACTCATATTATTAGCCATATTATGCTTATATGATCGATAGAACGACACTTACTATACTCACAACTCTTATTATTATCAATCTAACTAATATTATTAGCCATATTATGCTTATGTGATCGATAGAACGACAATTACTATACTTATTACTCTTATTATTATCAATCTAACTCATATTATTAGCCATACTATGCTTATATGATCGATAGAACGACAATTACTATACTTATTACTCTTATTATTATCAACCTAACTCATATTATTAGCCATATTATGCTTATATGATCGATAGAACGACAATTACTATACTTATTGCTCTTATTATTATCAACCTAACTCATATTATTAGCCATATTATGCTTATATGATCGATAGAACGACAATTACTATACTCATTACTCTTACTATTATCAATCTAACTCATATTATTAGCCATTTTATGCTTATATGATCGGGAGAACGACAATTACTATACTTATTACACTCACTATTATCAATCTAACTCATATTATTAACCATATTATGCTTATATGATCGACAGAACGACAATTACTATACTTATTACACTAACTATTATCAATCTAACTCATATTATTAGCCATATTATGCTTATATGATCGATAGAACGACAATTACTATACTCATTACTCATACTATTATCAATCTAACTCATATTATGAGCCATTTTATGCTTATATGATCGAGAGAACGACAATTACTATGCTCACTACTCTTATTATTATCAATCTAACTCATATTATTAGCCATATTATGCTTATATGATCGATAGAACGACAATTACTATAGTTTTTACTCTTATTATTATCAATCTAACTCATATTATTAGCCATATATGCGTATATGATCGGTAGAACGATAATTACTATACTTATTACTCTTAATATTATCAATCTAACACATATTAATAATCATATTATGCTTATATGAGCAATAGAACTACAATTACTATACTTATTACACTCACTATTATCAATCTAACTCATATTATTAGCCATATTATGCTTATATGATCGACAGAACGACAATTACTATACTTATTACACTAACTATTATCAATCTAACTCATATTATTAGCCATATTATGCTTATATGATCGGTAGAACGATAATTACTATACTTATTTCTCTTATTATTATCAATCTAACTCATATTATTAGCCACATTATGCTTGTATGATCGGTGGAACGATAATTACAATACTTATTACTCTTATTATTATCAATCTAACTCATATTATTAGCCATATTATGCTTATATGACCGATCGAACTACAATTACTATACATATTACTCTTATTATTATCAATCTAGCTCATATTATTAACCATATTATGCAGATATGATCGAGAGAACTACAAGTACTATACTCATGACTCTTATTATTATCAATCTAACTAATATTATTAGCCATATTATGCTTGTATGATCGGTAGAACGATAATTACTATACTTATTACTCTTATTATTATCAATCTAACTCATATTATTAGCCATATTATGCTTATATGATCGATAGAACGACAATTACTATACTCATTACTCTTATTATTATCAATCTAACTCATATTATTAGCCATATTATGCTTATATGATCGATAGAACGACAATTACTATACTCACAACTCTTATTATTATCAATCTAACTAATATTATTAGCCACATTATGCTTATATGATCGGGAGAACGACAATTACTATACTTATTACACTCACTATTATCAATCTAACTCATATTATTAACCATATTATGCTTATATGATCGACAGAACGACAATTACTATACTTATTACACTAACTATTATCAATCTAACTCATATTATTAGCCATATTATGCTTATATGATCGATAGAACGACAATTACTATACTTATTACTCCTATTATTATCAATCAAACTCATATTATTAGCCATACTATGCTTATATGATCGATGGAACGACAATTACCATGCTCACCACTTTTATTATTATCAATCTAACTCATATTATTAGCCATATTATGCTTATGTGATCGATAGAACGACAATTACTATACTTATTGCTCATATTATTATCAATCTAACTCATATTATTAGCCATATTCTGCTTATATGATCGATAGGACGACAATTACTATACTCATTACTCTTATTGTTATCAATCTAACTCATATTATTAGCAATATTATGCTTATATGATCGACAGAACGACAATTACTATACTTAATACACTAACTATTATCAATCTAACTCATATTATTAGCCATACTATGCTTATATGATCGATAGAACAACAATTACTATACTTATTACTCTTATTATTATCAACCTAACTCATATTATTAGCCATATTATGCTTATATGATCGATAGAACGACACTTACTATACTCACAACTCTTATTATTATCAATCTAACTAATATTATTAGCCATATTATGCTTATGTGATCGATAGAACGACAATTACTATACTTATTACTCTTATTATTATCAATCTAACTCATATTATTAGCCATACTATGCTTATATGATCGATAGAACGACAATTACTATACTTATTACTCTTATTATTATCAACCTAACTCATATTATTAGCCATATTATGCTTATATGATCGATAGAACGACAATTACTATACTTATTGCTCTTATTATTATCAACCTAACTCATATTATTAGCCATATTATGCTTATATGATCGATAGAACGACAATTACTATACTCATTACTCTTACTATTATCAATCTAACTCATATTATTAGCCATTTTATGCTTATATGATCGGGAGAACGACAATTACTATACTTATTACACTCACTATTATCAATCTAACTCATATTATTAACCATATTATGCTTATATGATCGACAGAACGACAATTACTATACTTATTACACTAACTATTATCAATCTAACTCATATTATTAGCCATATTATGCTTATATGATCGATAGAACGACAATTACTATACTCATTACTCATACTATTATCAATCTAACTCATATTATTAGCCATATTATGCTTATATGATCGATAGAACGACAATTACTATACTCATTACTCTTACTATTATCAATCTAACTCATATTATTAGCCATTTTATGCTTATATGATCGGGAGAACGACAATTACTATACTTATTACACTCACTATTATCAATCTAACTCATATTATTAACCATATTATGCTTATATGATCGACAGAACGACAATTACTATACTTATTACACTAACTATTATCAATCTAACTCATATTATTAGCCATATTATGCTTATATGATCGATAGAACGACAATTACTATACTTATTGCTCTTATTATTATCAATCTAACTCATATTATTAGCCATATTGTGCTTATATGATCGACAGAACGCCAATTACTATACTCATTACTCTTATTATTATCAATCTAACTCATATTATTAGCCATATTATGCTTATATGATCGATAGAACGACAATTACTATACTCACTACTCTTATTATTATCAATCTAACTATTATTATTAGACATATTATGCTTATGTGATCGATAGAACGACAATTACTATACTTATTACTCTTATTATTATCAATCTAACTCATATTATTAGCCATACTATGCTTATATGATCGATAGAACGACAATTACTATACTTATTACTCTTATTATTATCAACCTAACTCATATTATTAGCCATATTATGCTTATATGATCGATAGAACGACAATTACTATACTCATTACTCTTACTATTATCAATCTAACTCATATTATTAGCCATTTTATGCTTATATGATCGGGAGAACGACAATTACTATACTTATTACACTCACTATTATCAATCTAACTCATATTATTAACCATATTATGCTTATATGATCGACAGAACGACAATTACTATACTTATTACACTAACTATTATCAATCTAACTCATATTATTAGCCATATTATGCTTATATGATCGATAGAACGACAATTACTATACTCATTACTCATACTATTATCAATCTAACTCATATTATGAGCCATTTTATGCTTATATGATCGAGAGAACGACAATTACTATGCTCACTACTCTTATTATTATCAATCTAACTCATATTATTAGCCATATTATGCTTATATGATCGATAGAACGACAATTACTATAGTTTTTACTCTTATTATTATCAATCTAACTCATATTATTAGCCATATATGCGTATATGATCGGTAGAACGATAATTACTATACTTATTACTCTTAATATTATCAATCTAACACATATTAATAATCATATTATGCTTATATGAGCAATAGAACTACAATTACTATACTTATTACACTCACTATTATCAATCTAACTCATATTATTAGCCATATTATGCTTATATGATCGACAGAACGGCAATTACTATACTTATTACACTAACTATTATCAATCTAACTCATATTATTAGCCATATTATGCTTATATGATCGGTAGAACGATAATTACTATACTTATTTCTCTTATTATTATCAATCTAACTCATATTATTAGCCACATTATGCTTGTATGATCGGTGGAACGATAATTACAATACTTATTACTCTTATTATTATCAATCTAACTCATATTATTAGCCATATTATGCTTATATGACCGATCGAACTACAATTACTATACATATTACTCTTATTATTATCAATCTAGCTCATATTATTAACCATATTATGCAGATATGATCGAGAGAACTACAAGTACTATACTCATGACTCTTATTATTATCAATCTAACTAATATTATTAGCCATATTATGCTTGTATGATCGGTAGAACGATAATTACTATACTTATTACTCTTATTATTATCAATCTAACTCATATTATTAGCCATATTATGCTTATATGTTCGATAGAACGACAATTACTATACTCATTACTCTTATTATTATCAATCTAACTCATATTATTAGCCATATTATGCTTATATGATCGATAGAACGACAATTACTATACTCACAACTCTTATTATTATCAATCTAACTAATATTATTAGCCACATTATGCTTATATGATCGATAGAACTACAATTACTATACTTATTACTCTTGTTATTATCAATCTAGCTCATATTATTAACCATATTATGCAGACATGATCGATAGAACTACAACTACT
Organism: Megachile rotundata; assembly: GCF_050947335.1. Lineage (NCBI taxonomy): Eukaryota > Metazoa > Arthropoda > Insecta > Hymenoptera > Megachilidae > Megachile > Megachile rotundata. The sequence goes on from NW_027473875.1 coordinate 95,979, forward strand.
ATACTCATTACTCTTATTATTATCAATTTAACTCATATTATTAGCCATATTATGCTTATGTGATCGATAGAACGACAATTACTATACTTATTACTCCTATTATTATCAATCAAACTCATATTATTAGCCATACTATGCTTATATGATCGATGGAACGACAATTACTATGCTCACCACTTTTATTATTATCAATTTAACTCATATTATTAGCCACATTATGCTTATGTGATCGATAGAACGACAATTACTATACTTATTGCTCATATTATTATCAATCTAACTCATATTATTAGCCATATTCTGCTTATATGATCGATAGGACGACAATTACTATACTCATTACTCTTATTGTTATCAATCTAACTCATATTATTAGCCATATTATGCTTATATGATCGACAGAACGACAATTACTATACATAATACACTAACTATTATCAATCTAACTCATATTATTAGCCATATTATGCTTATATGATCGATAGAACGACAATTACTATACTCATTACTCTTACTATTATCAATCTAACTCATATTATTAGCCATTTTATGCTTATATGATCGGGAGAACGACAATTACTATACTTATTACACTCACTATTATCAATCTAACTCATATTATTAACCATATTATGCTTATATGATCGACAGAACGACAATTACTATACTTATTACACTAACTATTATCAATCTAACTCATATTATTAGCCATATTATGCTTATATGATCGATAGAACGACAATTACTATACTCATTACTCATACTATTATCAATCTAACTCATATTATTAGCCATATTATGCTTATATGATCGATAGAACGACAATTACTATACTCATTACTCTTACTATTATCAATCTAACTCATATTATTAGCCATTTTATGCTTATATGATCGGGAGAACGACAATTACTATACTTATTACACTCACTATTATCAATCTAACTCATATTATTAACCATATTATGCTTATATGATCGACAGAACGACAATTACTATACTTATTACACTAACTATTATCAATCTAACTCATATTATTAGCCATATTATGCTTATATGATCGATAGAACGACAATTACTATACTTATTGCTCTTATTATTATCAATCTAACTCATATTATTAGCCATATTGTGCTTATATGATCGACAGAACGCCAATTACTATACTCATTACTCTTATTATTATCAATCTAACTCATATTATTAGCCATATTATGCTTATATGATCGATAGAACGACAATTACTATACTCACTACTCTTATTATTATCAATCTAACTATTATTATTAGACATATTATGCTTATGTGATCGATAGAACGACAATTACTATACTTATTACTCTTATTATTATCAATCTAACTCATATTATTAGCCATACTATGCTTATATGATCGATAGAACGACAATTACTATACTTATTACTCTTATTATTATCAACCTAACTCATATTATTAGCCATATTATGCTTATATGATCGATAGAACGACAATTACTATACTCATTACTCTTACTATTATCAATCTAACTCATATTATTAGCCATTTTATGCTTATATGATCGGGAGAACGACAATTACTATACTTATTACACTCACTATTATCAATCTAACTCATATTATTAACCATATTATGCTTATATGATCGACAGAACGACAATTACTATACTTATTACACTAACTATTATCAATCTAACTCATATTATTAGCCATATTATGCTTATATGATCGATAGAACGACAATTACTATACTCATTACTCATACTATTATCAATCTAACTCATATTATGAGCCATTTTATGCTTATATGATCGAGAGAACGACAATTACTATGCTCACTACTCTTATTATTATCAATCTAACTCATATTATTAGCCATATTATGCTTATATGATCGATAGAACGACAATTACTATAGTTTTTACTCTTATTATTATCAATCTAACTCATATTATTAGCCATATATGCGTATATGATCGGTAGAACGATAATTACTATACTTATTACTCTTAATATTATCAATCTAACACATATTAATAATCATATTATGCTTATATGAGCAATAGAACTACAATTACTATACTTATTACACTCACTATTATCAATCTAACTCATATTATTAGCCATATTATGCTTATATGATCGACAGAACGACAATTACTATACTTATTACACTAACTATTATCAATCTAACTCATATTATTAGCCATATTATGCTTATATGATCGGTAGAACGATAATTACTATACTTATTTCTCTTATTATTATCAATCTAACTCATATTATTAGCCACATTATGCTTGTATGATCGGTGGAACGATAATTACAATACTTATTACTCTTATTATTATCAATCTAACTCATATTATTAGCCATATTATGCTTATATGACCGATCGAACTACAATTACTATACATATTACTCTTATTATTATCAATCTAGCTCATATTATTAACCATATTATGCAGATATGATCGAGAGAACTACAAGTACTATACTCATGACTCTTATTATTATCAATCTAACTAATATTATTAGCCATATTATGCTTGTATGATCGGTAGAACGATAATTACTATACTTATTACTCTTATTATTATCAATCTAACTCATATTATTAGCCATATTATGCTTATATGTTCGATAGAACGACAATTACTATACTCATTACTCTTATTATTATCAATCTAACTCATATTATTAGCCATATTATGCTTATATGATCGATAGAACGACAATTACTATACTCACAACTCTTATTATTATCAATCTAACTAATATTATTAGCCACATTATGCTTATATGATCGATAGAACTACAATTACTATACTTATTACTCTTGTTATTATCAATCTAGCTCATATTATTAACCATATTATGCAGACATGATCGATAGAACTACAACTACTATACTCATTACTCTTATTATTATCAATTTAACTCATATTATTAGCCATATTATGCTTATGTGATCGATAGAACGACAATTACTATACTTATTACTCCTATTATTATCAATCAAACTCATATTATTAGCCATACTATGCTTATATGATCGATGGAACGACAATTACTATGCTCACCACTTTTATTATTATCAATCTAACTCATATTATTAGCCATATTATGCTTATGTGATCGATAGAACGACAATTACTATACTCATTGCTCATATTATTATCAATCTAACTCATATTATTAGCCATATTCTGCTTATATGATCGATAGGACGACAATTACTATACTCATTACTCTTATTGTTATCAATCTAACTCATATTATTAGCCATATTATGCTTATATGATCGACAGAACGACAATTACTATACATAATACACTAACTATTATCAATCTAACTCATATTATTAGCCATATTATGCTTATATGATCGATAGAACGACAATTACTATAGTCTTTACTCTTATTATTATCAATCTAACTCATATTATTAGCCATATATGCGTATATGATCGGTAGAACGATAATTACTATACTTATTACTCTTAATATTATCAATCTAACACATATTAATAATCATATTATGCTTATATGAGCAATAGAACTACAATTACTATACATATTACACTTACTATTATCAATCTAACTCATATTATTAGCCATATTATGCTTATATGATCGACAGAACGACAATTACTATACTTATTACACTCACTATTATCAATCTAACTCATATTATTAGCCATATTATGCTTATATGATCGGTAGAACGATAATTACTATACTTATTTCTCTTATTATTATCAATCTAACTCATATTATTAGCCACATTATGCTTGTATGATCGGTGGAACGATAATTACTATATTTATTACTCTTATTATTATCAATCTAACTCATATTATTAGCCATATTATGCTTATATGACCGATCGAGCTACAATTACTATACATATTACTCTTATTATCATCAATCTAGCTCATATTATTAACCATATTATGCAGATATGATCGAGAGAACTACAAGTACTATACTCATGACTCTTATTATTATCAATCTAACTCATATTATTAGCCATATTATGCTTATATGATCGATAGAACGACAATTACTATACTCACAACTCTTATTATTATCAATCTAACTAATATTATTAGCCACATTATGCTTATATGATCGATAGAACTACAATTACTATACTTATTACTCTTGTTATTATCAATCTAGCTCATATTATTAACCATATTATGCAGACATGATCGATAGAACTACAACTACTATACTCATTACTCTTATTATTATCAATTTAACTCATATTATTAGCCATATTATGCTTATGTGATCGATAGAACGACAATTACTATACTTATTACTCTTATTATTATCAATCTAACTCATATTATTAGCCATACTATGCTTATATGATCGATAGAACGACAATTACTATACTTATTACTCTTATTATTATCAACCTAACTCATATTATTAGCCATATTATGCTTATATGATCGATAGAACGACAATTACTATACTCATTACTCTTACTATTATCAATCTAACTCATATTATTAGCCATTTTATGCTTATATGATCGGGAGAACGACAATTACTATACTTATTACACTCACTATTATCAATCTAACTCATATTATTAACCATATTATGCTTATATGATCGACAGAACGACAATTACTATACTTATTACACTAACTATTATCAATCTAACTCATATTATTAGCCATATTATGCTTATATGATCGATAGAACGACAATTACTATACTCATTACTCATACTATTATCAATCTAACTCATATTATTAGCCATATTATGCTTATATGATCGATAGAACGACAATTACTATACTCATTACTCTTACTATTATCAATCTAACTCATATTATTAGCCATTTTATGCTTATATGATCGGGAGAACGACAATTACTATACTTATTACACTCACTATTATCAATCTAACTCATATTATTAACCATATTATGCTTATATGATCGACAGAACGCCAATTACTATACTCATTACTCTTATTGTTATCAATCTAACTCATATTATTAGCCATATTATGCTTATATGATCGATAGAACGACACTTACTATACTCACAACTCTTATTATTATCAATCTAAATAATATTATTAGCCATATTATGCTTATGTGATCGATAGAACGACAATTACTATACTTATTACTCTTATTATTATCAATCTAACTCATATTATTAGCCATACTATGCTTATATGATCGATAGAACGACAATTACTATACTTATTACTCTTATTATTATCAACCTAACTCATATTATTAGCCATATTATGCTTATATGATCGATAGAACGACAATTACTATACTCATTACTCTTACTATTATCAATCTAACTCATATTATTAGCCATTTTATGCTTATATGATCGGGAGAACGACAATTACTATACTTATTACACTCACTATTATCAATCTAACTCATATTATTAACCATATTATGCTTATATGATCGACAGAACGACAATTACTATACTTATTACACTAACTATTATCAATCTAACTCATATTATTAGCCATATTATGCTTATATGATCGATAGAACGACAATTACTATACTCATTACTCATACTATTATCAATCTAACTCATATTATTAGCCATATTATGCTTATATGATCGATAGAACGACAATTACTATACTCATTACTCTTACTATTATCAATCTAACTCATATTATTAGCCATTTTATGCTTATATGATCGGGAGAACGACAATTACTATACTTATTACACTCACTATTATCAATCTAACTCATATTATTAACCATATTATGCTTATATGATCGACAGAACGACAATTACTATACTTATTACACTAACTATTATCAATCTAACTCATATTATTAGCCATATTATGCTTATATGATCGATAGAACGACAATTACTATACTTATTGCTCTTATTATTATCAATCTAACTCATATTATTAGCCATATTATGCTTATATGATCGATAGAACGACAATTACTATACTCATTACTCTTATTATTATCAATCTAACTCATATTATTAGCCATATTATGCTTATATGATCGATAGAACGACAATTACTATACTCACAACTCTTATTATTATCAATCTAACTAATATTATTAGCCACATTATGCTTATATGATCGATAGAACTACAATTACTATACTTATTACTCTTGTTATTATCAATCTAGCTCATATTATTAACCATATTATGCAGACATGATCGATAGAACTACAACTACTATACTCATTACTCTTATTATTATCAATTTAACTCATATTATTAGCCATATTATGCTTATGTGATCGATAGAACGACAATTACTATACTTATTACTCTTATTATTATCAATCTAACTCATATTATTAGCCATACTATGCTTATATGATCGATAGAACGACAATTGCTATACTTATTACTCTTATTATTATCAACCTAACTCATATTATTAGCCATATTATGCTTATATGATCGATAGAACGACAATTACTATACTCATTACTCTTACTATTATCAATCTAACTCATATTATTAGCCATTTTATGCTTATATGATCGGGAGAACGACAATTACTATACTTATTACACTCACTATTATCAATCTAACTCATATTATTAACCATATTATGCTTATATGATCGACAGAACGACAATTACTATACTTATTACACTAACTATTATCAATCTAACTCATATTATTAGCCATATTATGCTTATATGATCGATAGAACGACAATTACTATACTCATTACTCATACTATTATCAATCTAACTCATATTATTAGCCATATTATGCTTATATGATCGATAGAACGACAATTACTATACTCATTACTCTTACTATTATCAATCTAACTCATATTATTAGCCATTTTATGCTTATATGATCGGGAGAACGACAATTACTATACTTATTACACTCACTATTATCAATCTAACTCATATTATTAACCATATTATGCTTATATGATCGACAGAACGCTAATTACTATACTCATTACTCTTATTGTTATCAATCTAACTCATATTATTAGCCATATTATGCTTATATGATCGATAGAACGACACTTACTATACTCACAACTCTTATTATTATCAATCTAAATAATATTATTAGCCATATTATGCTTATGTGATCGATAGAACGACAATTACTATACTTATTACTCTTATTATTATCAATCTAACTCATATTATTAGCCATACTATGCTTATATGATCGATAGAACGACAATTACTATACTTATTACTCTTATTATTATCAACCTAACTCATATTATTAGCCATATTATGCTTATATGATCGATAGAACGACAATTACTATACTTATTGCTCTTATTATTATCAATCTAACTCATATTATTAGCCATATTGTGCTTATATGATCGACAGAACGCCAATTACTATACTCATTACTCTTATTATTATCAATCTAACTCATATTATTAGCCATATTATGCTTATATGATCGATAGAACGACAATTACTATACTCACTACTCTTATTATTATCAATCTAACTATTATTATTAGACATATTATGCTTATGTGATCGATAGAACGACAATTACTATACTTATTACTCTTATTATTATCAATCTAACTCATATTATTAGCCATACTATGCTTATATGATCGATAGAACGACAATTACTATACTTATTACTCTTATTATTATCAACCTAACTCATATTATTAGCCATATTATGCTTATATGATCGATAGAACGACAATTACTATACTCATTACTCTTACTATTATCAATCTAACTCATATTATTAGCCATTTTATGCTTATATGATCGGGAGAACGACAATTACTATACTCATTACTCTTACTATTATCAATCTAACTCATATTATTAGCCATTTTATGCTTATATGATCGGGAGAACGACAATTACTATACTTATTACACTCACTATTATCAATCTAACTCATATTATTAACCATATTATGCTTATATGATCGACAGAACGACAATTACTATACTTATTACACTAACTATTATCAATCTAACTCATATTATTAGCCATATTATGCTTATATGATCGATAGAACGACAATTACTATACTTATTGCTCTTATTATTATCAATCTAACTCATATTATTAGCCATATTATGCTTATATGATCGACAGAACGCCAATTACTATACTCATTACTCTTATTGTTATCAATCTAACTCATATTATTAGCCATATTATGCTTATATGATCGATAGAACGACACTTACTATACTCACAACTCTTATTATTATCAATCTAACTAATATTATTAGCCATATTATGCTTATGTGATCGATAGAACGACAATTACTATACTTATTACTCTTATTATTATCAATCTAACTCATATTATTAGCCATACTATGCTTATATGATCGATAGAACGACAATTACTATACTTATTACTCTTATTATTATCAACCTAACTCATATTATTAGCCATATTATGCTTATATGATCGATAGAACGACAATTACTATACTTATTGCTCTTATTATTATCAACCTAACTCATATTATTAGCCATATTATGCTTATATGATCGATAGAACGACAATTACTATACTCATTACTCTTACTATTATCAATCTAACTCATATTATTAGCCATTTTATGCTTATATGATCGGGAGAACGACAATTACTATACTTATTACACTCACTATTATCAATCTAACTCATATTATTAACCATATTATGCTTATATGATCGACAGAACGACAATTACTATACTTATTACACTAACTATTATCAATCTAACTCATATTATTAGCCATATTATGCTTATATGATCGATAGAACGACAATTACTATACTCAGTACTCATACTATTATCAATCTAACTCATATTATTAGCCATATTATGCTTATATGATCGATAGAACGACAATTACTATACTCATTACTCTTACTATTATCAATCTAACTCATATTATTAGCCATTTTATGCTTATATGATCGGGAGAACGACAATTACTATACTTATTACACTCACTGTTATCAATCTAACTCATATTATTAACCATATTATGCTTATATGATCGACAGAACGACAATTACTATACTTATTGCTCTTATTATTATCAATCTAACTCATATTATTAGCCATATTATGCTTATATGATCGACAGAACGCCAATTACTATACTCATTACTCTTATTGTTATCAATCTAACTCATATTATTAGCCATATTATGCTTATATGATCGATAGAACGACACTTACTATACTCACAACTCTTATTATTATCAATCTAACTAATATTATTAGCCATATTATGCTTATGTGATCGATAGAACGACAATTACTATACTTATTACTCTTATTATTATCAATCTAACTCATATTATTAGCCATACTATGCTTATATGATCGATAGAACGACAATTACTATACTTATTACTCTTATTATTATCAACCTAACTCATATTATTAGCCATATTATGCTTATATGATCGATAGAACGACAATTACTATACTTATTGCTCTTATTATTATCAACCTAACTCATATTATTAGCCATATTATGCTTATATGATCGATAGAACGACAATTACTATACTCATTACTCTTACTATTATCAATCTAACTCATATTATTAGCCATTTTATGCTTATATGATCGGGAGAACGACAATTACTATACTTATTACACTCACTATTATCAATCTAACTCATATTATTAACCATATTATGCTTATATGATCGACAGAACGACAATTACTATACTTATTACACTAACTATTATCAATCTAACTCATATTATTAGCCATATTATGCTTATATGATCGATAGAACGACAATTACTATACTCATTACTCATACTATTATCAATCTAACTCATATTATTAGCCATATTATGCTTATATGATCGATAGAACGACAATTACTATACTCATTACTCTTACTATTATCAATCTAACTCATATTATTAGCCATTTTATGCTTATATGATCGGGAGAACGACAATTACTATACTTATTACACTCACTGTTATCAATCTAACTCATATTATTAACCATATTATGCTTATATGATCGACAGAACGACAATTACTATACTTATTACACTAACTATTATCAATCTAACTCATATTATTAGCCATATTATGCTTATATGATCGATAGAACGACAATTACTATACTTATTGCTCTTATTATTATCAATCTAACTCATATTATTAGCCATATTGTGCTTATATGATCGACAGAACGCCAATTACTATACTCATTACTCTTATTATTATCAATCTAACTCATATTATTAGCCATATTATGCTTATATGATCGATAGAACGACAATTACTATACTCACTACTCTTATTATTATCAATCTAACTATTATTATTAGACATATTATGCTTATGTGATCGATAGAACGACAATTACTATACTTATTACTCTTATTATTATCAATCTAACTCATATTATTAGCCATACTATGCTTATATGATCGACAGAACGCCAATTACTATACTCATTACTCTTATTATTATCAATCTAACTCATATTATGAGCCATTTTATGCTTATATGATCGATAGAACGACAATTACTATACTCACAACTCTTATTATTATCAATCTAACTAATATTATTAGCCACATTATGCTTATATGATCGATAGAACTACAATTACTATACTTATTACTCTTGTTATTATCAATCTAGCTCATATTATTAACCATATTATGCAGACATGATCGATAGAACTACAACTACTATACTCATTACTCTTATTATTATCAATTTAACTCATATTATTAGCCATATTATGCTTATGTGATCGATAGAACGACAATTACTATACTTATTACTCCTATTATTATCAATCAAACTCATATTATTAGCCATACTATGCTTATATGATCGATGGAACGACAATTACTATGCTCACCACTTTTATTATTATCAATCTAACTCATATTATTAGCCATATTATGCTTATGTGATCGATAGAACGACAATTACTATACTTATTGCTCATATTATTATCAATCTAACTCATATTATTAGCCATATTCTGCTTATATGATCGATAGGACGACAATTACTATACTCATTACTCTTATTGTTATCAATCTAACTCATATTATTAGCCATATTATGCTTATATGATCGACAGAACGACAATTACTATACTTAATACACTAACTATTATCAATCTAACTCATATTATTAGCCATATTATGCTTATATGATCGATAGAACGACAATTACTATAGTCTTTACTCTTATTATTATCAATCTAACTCATATTATTAGCCATATATGCGTATATGATCGGTAGAACGATAATTACTATACTTATTACTCTTAATATTATCAATCTAACACATATTGATAATCATATTATGCTTCTAGGAGCAATAGAACTACAATTACTATACTTATTACACTTACTATTACCAATCTAACTCATATTATTAGCCATATTATGCTTATATGATCGACAGAACGACAATTACTATACTTATTACACTAACTATTATCAATCTAACTCATATTATTAGCCATATTATGCTTATATGATCGGTAGAACGATAATTACTATACTTATTTCTCTTATTACTATCAATCTAACTCATATTATTAGCCACATTATGCTTGTATGATCGGTGGAACGATAATTACTATACTTATTACTCTTATTATTATCAATCTAACTCATATTATTAGCCATATTATGCTTATATGACCGATCGAACTACAATTACTATACATATTACTCTTATTATTATCAATCTAGCTCATATTATTAACCATATTATGCAGATATGATCGAGAGAACTACAACTACTATACTCATGACTCTTATTATTATCAATCTAACTAATATTATTAGCCATATTATGCTTGTATGATCGGTAGAACGATAATTACTATACTTATTACTCTTATTATTATCAATCTAACTCATATTATTAGCCATATTATGCTTATATGATCGATAGAACGACAATTACTATACTCATTACTCTTATTATTATCAATCTAACTCATATTATTAGCCATATTATGCTTATATGATCGATAGAACGACAATTACTATACTCACAACTCTTATTATTATCAATCTAACTAATATTATTAGCCACATTATGCTTATATGATCGATAGAACTACAATTACTATACTTATTACTCTTGTTATTATCAATCTAGCTCATATTATTAACCATATTATGCAGACATGATCGATAGAACTACAACTACTATACTCATTACTCTTATTATTATCAATTTAACTCATATTATTAGCCATATTATGCTTATGTGATCGATAGAACGACAATTACTATACTTATTACTCCTATTATTATCAATCAAACGCATATTATTAGCCATACTATGCTTATATGATCGATGGAACGACAATTACTATGCTCCCCACTTTTATTATTATCAATCTAACTCATATTATTAGTCATATTATGCTTATGTGATCGATAGAACGACAATTACTATACTTATTGCTCATATTATTATCAATCTAACTCATATTATTAGCCATATTCTGCTTATATGATCGATAGGACGACAATTACTATACTCATTACTCTTATTGTTATCAATCTAACTCATATTATTAGCCATATTATGCTTATATGATCGACAGAACGACAATTACTATACTTAATACACTAACTATTATCAATCTAACTCATATTATTAGCCATATTATGCTTATATGATCGATAGAACGACAATTACTATAGTCTTTACTCTTATTACTATCAATCTAACTCATATTATTAGCCATATATGCGTATATGATCGGTAGAACGATAATTACTATACTTATTACTCTTAATATTATCAATCTAACACATATTAATAATCATATTATGCTTATATGAGCAATAGAACTACAATTACTATACTTATTACACTTACTATTATCAATCTAACTCATATTATTAGCCATATTATGCTTATATGATCGACAGAACGACAATTACTATACTTATTACACTAACTATTATCAATCTAACTCATATTATTAGCCATATTATGCTTATATGATCGGTAGAACGATAATTACTATACTTATTTCTCTTATTACTATCAATCTAACTCATATTATTAGCCACATTATGCTTGTATGATCGGTGGAACGATAATTACTATACTTATTACTCTTATTATTATCAATCTAACTCATATTATTAGCCATATTATGCTTATATGACCGATCGAACTACAATTACTATACATATTACTCTTATTATTATCAATCTAGCTCATATTATTAACCATATTATGCAGATATGATCGAGAGAACTACAACTACTATACTCATGACTCTTATTATTATCAATTTAACTAATATTATTAGCCATATTATGCTTGTATGATCGGTAGAACGATAATTACTATACTTATTACTCTTATTATTATCAATCTAACTCATATTATTAGCCATATTATGCTTATATGATCGATAGAACGACAATTACTATACTCATTACTCTTATTATTATCAATCTAACTCATATTATTAGCCATATTATGCTTATATGATCGATAGAACGACAATTACTATACTCACAACTCTTATTATTATCAATCTAACTAATATTATTAGCCACATTATGCTTATATGATCGATAGAACTACAATTACTATACTTATTACTCTTGTTATTATCAATCTAGCTCATATTATTAACCATATTATGCAGACATGATCGATAGAACTACAACTACTATACTCATTACTCTTATTATTATCAATTTAACTCATATTATTAGCCATATTATGCTTATGTGATCGATAGAACGACAATTACTATACTTATTACTCCTATTATTATCAATCAAACTCATATTATTAGCCATACTATGCTTATATGATCGATGGAACGACAATTACTATGCTCACCACTTTTATTATTATCAATCTAACTCATATTATTAGTCATATTATGCTTATGTGATCGATAGAACGACAATTACTATACTTATTGCTCATATTATTATCAATCTAACTCATATTATTACCCATATTCTGCTTATATGATCGGTAGAACGATAATTACTATACTTATTACTCTTATTATTATCAATCTAACTCATATTATTAGCCATATTATGCTTATACGATCGACAGAACGACAATTACTATACTTAATACACTAACTATTATCAATCTAACTCATATTATTAGCCATATTATGCTTATATGATCGATAGAACGACAATTACTATTCCCATTACTCTTACTATTATCAATCTAACTCATATTATGAGCCATTTTATGCTTATATGATCGAGAGATCGACAATTTCTATGCTCACTACTCTTATTATTATCAATCTAACTCATATTATTAGCCATATTATGCTTATATGATCGATAGAACGACAATTACTATAGTTTTTACTCTTATTATTATCAATCTAACTCTTATTATTAGCCATACTATGCTTATATGATCGATAGAACGACAATTACTATGCTCACTACTCTTATTATTATCAATCTATCTCATATTATTAGCCATATATGCTTATATGATCGGTAGAACGATAATTACTATACTTATTACTCTTAATATTATCAATCTAACTCATATTATTAATCATATTATGCTTATATGAGCAATAGAACTACAATTACTATACTTATTACACTCACTATTATCAATCTAACTCATATTATTAGCCATATTATGCTTATATGATCGACAGAACGACAATTACTATACTTATTACACTAACTATTATCAATCTAACTCATATTATTAGCCATATTATGCTTATATGATCGATAGAACGACAATTACTATACTCATTACTCTTACTATTATCAATCTAACTCATATTATTAGCCATTTTATGCTTATATGATCGGGAGAACGACAATTACTATACTTATTACACTCACTGTTATCAATCTAACTCATATTATTAACCATATTATGCTTATATGATCGACAGAACGACAATTACTATACTTATTACACTAACTATTATCAATCTAACTCATATTATTAGCCATATTATGCTTATATGATCGATAGAACGACAATTACTATACTTATTGCTCTTATTATTATCAATCTAACTCATATTATTAGCCATATTGTGCTTATATGATCGACAGAACGCCAATTACTATACTCATTACTCTTATTATTATCAATCTAACTCATATTATTAGCCATATTATGCTCATATGATCGATAGAACGACAATTACTATACTCACTACTCTTATTATTATCAATCTAACTATTATTATTAGACATATTATGCTTATGTGATCGATAGAACGACAATTACTATACTTATTACTCTTATTATTATCAATCTATCTCATATTATTAGCCATACTATGCTTATATGATCGACAGAACGCCAATTACTATACTCATTACTCTTATTATTATCAATCTAACTCATATTATGAGCCATTTTATGCTTATATGATCGATAGAACGACAATTACTATACTCACAACTCTTATTATTATCAATCTAACTAATATTATTAGCCACATTATGCTTATATGATCGATAGAACTACAATTACTATACTTATTACTCTTGTTATTATCAATCTAGCTCATATTATTAACCATATTATGCAGACATGATCGATAGAACTACAACTACTATACTCATTACTCTTATTATTATCAATTTAACTCATATTATTAGCCATATTATGCTTATGTGATCGATAGAACGACAATTACTATACTTATTACTCCTATTATTATCAATCAAACTCATATTATTAGCCATATTATGCTTATATGATCGACAGAACGACAATTACTATACTTAATACACTAACTATTATCAATCTAACTCATATTATTAGCCATATTATGCTTATATGATCGATAGAACGACAATTACTATAGTCTTTACTCTTATTATTATCAATCTAACTCATATTATTAGCCATATATGCGTATATGATCGGTAGAACGATAATTACTATACTTATTACTCTTAATATTATCAATCTAACACATATTGATAATCATATTATGCTTATATGAGCAATAGAACTACAATTACTATACTTATTACACTTACTATTACCAATCTAACTCATATTATTAGCCATATTATGCTTATATGATCGACAGAACGACAATTACTATACTTATTACACTAACTATTATCAATCTAACTCATATTATTAGCCATATTATGCTTATATGATCGGTAGAACGATAATTACTATACTTATTTCTCTTATTACTATCAATCTAACTCATATTATTAGCCACATTATGCTTGTATGATCGGTGGAACGATAATTACTATACTTATTACTCTTATTATTATCAATCTAACTCATATTATTAGCCATATTATGCTTATATGACCGATCGAACTACAATTACTATACATATTACTCTTATTATTATCAATCTAGCTCATATTATTAACCATATTATGCAGATATGATCGAGAGAACTACAACTACTATACTCATGACTCTTATTATTATCAATCTAACTAATATTATTAGCCATATTATGCTTGTATGATCGGTAGAACGATAATTACTATACTTATTACTCTTATTATTATCAATCTAACTCATATTATTAGCCATATTATGCTTATATGATCGATAGAACGACAATTACTATACTCATTACTCTTATTATTATCAATCTAACTCATATTATTAGCCATATTATGCTTATATGATCGATAGAACGACAATTACTATACTCACAACTCTTATTATTATCAATCTAACTAATATTATTAGCCACATTATGCTTATATGATCGATAGAACTACAATTACTATACTTATTACTCTTGTTATTATCAATCTAGCTCATATTATTAACCATATTATGCAGACATGATCGATAGAACTACAACTACTATACTCATTACTCTTATTATTATCAATTTAACTCATATTATTAGCCATATTATGCTTATGTGATCGATAGAACGACAATTACTATACTTATTACTCCTATTATTATCAATCAAACGCATATTATTAGCCATACTATGCTTATATGATCGATGGAACGACAATTACTATGCTCACCACTTTTATTATTATCAATCTAACTCATATTATTAGTCATATTATGCTTATGTGATCGATAGAACGACAATTACTATACTTATTGCTCATATTATTATCAATCTAACTCATATTATTAGCCATATTCTGCTTATATGATCGATAGGACGACAATTACTATACTCATTACTCTTATTGTTATCAATCTAACTCATATTATTAGCCATATTATGCTTATATGATCGACAGAACGACAATTACTATACTTAATACACTAACTATTATCAATCTAACTCATATTATTAGCCATATTATGCTTATATGATCGATAGAACGACAATTACTATAGTCTTTACTCTTATTACTATCAATCTAACTCATATTATTAGCCATATATGCGTATATGATCGGTAGAACGATAATTACTATACTTATTACTCTTAATATTATCAATCTAACACATATTAATAATCATATTATGCTTATATGAGCAATAGAACTACAATTACTATACTTATTACACTTACTATTATCAATCTAACTCATATTATTAGCCATATTATGCTTATATGATCGACAGAACGACAATTACTATACTTATTACACTAACTATTATCAATCTAACTCATATTATTAGCCATATTATGCTTATATGATCGGTAGAACGATAATTACTATACTTATTTCTCTTATTACTATCAATCTAACTCATATTATTAGCCACATTATGCTTGTATGATCGGTGGAACGATAATTACTATACTTATTACTCTTATTATTATCAATCTAACTCATATTATTAGCCATATTATGCTTATATGACCGATCGAACTACAATTACTATACATATTACTCTTATTATTATCAATCTAGCTCATATTATTAACCATATTATGCAGATATGATCGAGAGAACTACAACTACTATACTCATGACTCTTATTATTATCAATTTAACTAATATTATTAGCCATATTATGCTTGTATGATCGGTAGAACGATAATTACTATACTTATTACTCTTATTATTATCAATCTAACTCATATTATTAGCCATATTATGCTTATATGATCGATAGAACGACAATTACTATACTCATTACTCTTATTATTATCAATCTAACTCATATTATTAGCCATATTATGCTTATATGATCGATAGAACGACAATTACTATACTCACAACTCTTATTATTATCAATCTAACTAATATTATTAGCCACATTATGCTTATATGATCGATAGAACTACAATTACTATACTTATTACTCTTGTTATTATCAATCTAGCTCATATTATTAACCATATTATGCAGACATGATCGATAGAACTACAACTACTATACTCATTACTCTTATTATTATCAATTTAACTCATATTATTAGCCATATTATGCTTATGTGATCGATAGAACGACAATTACTATACTTATTACTCCTATTATTATCAATCAAACTCATATTATTAGCCATACTATGCTTATATGATCGATGGAACGACAATTACTATGCTCACCACTTTTATTATTATCAATCTAACTCATATTATTAGTCATATTATGCTTATGTGATCGATAGAACGACAATTACTATACTTATTGCTCATATTATTATCAATCTAACTCATATTATTACCCATATTCTGCTTATATGATCGATAGGACGACAATTACTATACTCATTACTCTTATTGTTATCAATCTAACTCATATTATTAGCCATATTATGCTTATACGATCGACAGAACGACAATTACTATACTTAATACACTAACTATTATCAATCTAACTCATATTATTAGCCATATTATGCTTATATGATCGATAGAACGACAATTACTATTCCCATTACTCTTACTATTATCAATCTAACTCATATTATGAGCCATTTTATGCTTATATGATCGAGAGATCGACAATTTCTATGCTCACTACTCTTATTATTATCAATCTAACTCATATTATTAGCCATATTATGCTTATATGATCGATAGAACGACAATTACTATAGTTTTTACTCTTATTATTATCAATCTAACTCTTATTATTAGCCATACTATGCTTATATGATCGATAGAACGACAATTACTATGCTCACTACTCTTATTATTATCAATCTATCTCATATTATTAGCCATATATGCTTATATGATCGGTAGAACGATAATTACTATACTTATTACTCTTAATATTATCAATCTAACTCATATTATTAATCATATTATGCTTATATGAGCAATAGAACTACAATTACTATACTTATTACACTCACTATTATCAATCTAACTCATATTATTAGCCATATTATGCTTATATGATCGACAGAACGACAATTACTATACTTATTACACTAACTATTATCAATCTAACTCATATTATTAGCCATATTATGCTTATATGATCGGTAGAACGATAATTACTATACTTATTTCTCTTATTATTATCAATCTAACTCATATTATTAGCCACATTATGCTTGTATGATCGATGGAACGATAATTACTATACTTATTACTCTTATTATTATCAATCTAACTCATATTATTAGCCATATTATGCTTATATGACCGATCGAATTACAATTACTATACATATTACTCTTATTATTATCAATGTAGCTCATATTATTAACCATATTATGCAGATATGATCGAGAGAACTACAAGTACTATACTCATGACTCTTATTATTATCAATCTAACTAATATTATTAGCCATATTATGCTTGTATGATCGGTAGAACGATAATTACTATACTTATTACTCTTATTGTTATCAATCTAACTCATATTATTAGCCATATTATGCTTATATGATCGATAGAACGACAATTACTATACTCAGTACTCTTATTATTATCAATCTAACTCATACTATTAACTATATTATGCTTATGTGATCGATAGAACGACAATTACTATACTTATTACTCTTATTATTATCAATCTAACTCATATTATTAGCCATATTATGCTTATGTGATCGATAGAACGACAATTACTATACTTATTACTCTTATTATTATCAATCTAACTCATATTATTAGCCATATTATGCTTATATGATCGATAGAACGACAATTACTATACTCATTACTCTTATTATTATCAATCTAACTCATACTATTAACTATATTATGCTTATGTGATCGATAGAACGACAATTACTATACTTATTACTCTTACTATTATCAATCTAACTCATATTATTAGCCATATTATGCTTATGTGATCGATAGAACGACAATTACTATACTTATTACTCTTATTATTATCAATCTAACTCATATTATTAGCCATACTATGCTTATATGATCGATAGAACGACAATTACTATGCTCACTACTCTTATTATTATCAATCTAACTCATATTATTAGCCATATTATGCTTATATGATCGATAGAACGACAATTACCATACTCATTACTCTTATTATTATCAATCTAACTCATACTATTAGCTATATTATGCTTATGTGATCGATAGAACGACAATTACTATACTTATTACTCTTATTATTATCAATCTAACTCATATTATTAGCCATACTATGCTTATATGATCGATAGAACGACAATTACTATGCTCACTACTCTTATTATTATCAATTTAACTCATATTATTAGCCATATTACGCTTATGTGATCGATAGAACGACAATTACTATACTTATTGCTCTTATTATTATCAATCTAACTCATATTATTAGCCATATTATGCTTATATGATCGATAGGACGACAATTACTATACTCATTACTCTTATTGTTATCAATCTAACTCATATTATTAGCCATATTATGCTTATATGATCGACAGAACGACAATTACTATACTTAATACACTAACTATTATCAATCTAACTCATATTATTAGCCATATTATGCTTATATGATCGATAGAACGACAATTACTATAGTTTTTACTCTTATTATTATCAATCTAACTCATATTATTAGCCATATATGCGTATATGATCGGTAGAACGATAATTACTATACTTATTACTCTTAATATTATCAATCGAACACATATTAATAATCATATTATGCTTATATGAGCAATAGAACTACAATTACTATACTTATTACACTCACTATTATCAATCTAACTCATATTATGAGCCATTTTATGCTTATATGATCGAGAGAACGACAATTACTATGCTCACTACGCTTATTATTATCAATCTAACTCATATTATTAGCCATATTATGCTTATATGATCGATAGAACGACAATTACTATAGTTTTTACTCTTATTATTATCAATCTAACTCTTATTATTAGCCATACTATGCTTACATGATCGATAGAACGACAATTACTATGCTCACTACTCTTATTATTATCAATCTATCTCATATTATTAGCCATATATGCTTATATGATCGGTAGAACGATAATTACTATACTTATTACTCTTAATATTATCAATCTAACTCATATTATTAATCATATTATGCTTATATGAGCAATAGAACTACAATTACTATACTTATTACACTCACTATTATCAATCTAACTCATATTATTAGCCATATTATGCTTATATGATCGACAGAACGACAATTACTATACTTATTACACTAACTATTATCAATCTAACTCATATTATTAGCCATATTATGCTTATATGATCGGTAGAACGATAATTACTATACTTATTTCTCTTATTATTATCAATCTAACTCATATTATTAGCCACATTATGCTTGTATGATCGATGGAACGATAATTACTATACTTATTACTCTTATTATTATCAATCTAACTCATACTATTAGCTATATTATGCTTATGTGATCGATAGAACGACAATTACTATACTTATTACTCTTATTATTACCAATCTAACTCATATTATTAGCCATATTATGCTTATGTGATCGATAGAACGACAATTACTATACTTATTACTCTTATTATTATCAATCTAACTCATATTATTAGCCATACTATGCTTATATGATCGATAGAACGACAATTACTATAGTTTTTACTCTTATTATTATCAATCTAACTCTTATTATTAGCCATACTATGCTTATATGATCGATAGAACGACAATTACTATGCTCACTACTCTTATTATTATCAATCTATCTCATATTATTAGCCATATATGCTTATATGATCGGTAGAACGATAATTACTATACTTATTACTCTTAATATTATCAATCTAACTCATATTATTAATCATATTATGCTTATATGAGCAATAGAACTACAATTACTATACTTATTACACTCACTATTATCAATCTAACTCATATTATTAGCCATATTATGCTTATATGATCGACAGAACGACAATTACTATACTTATTACACTAACTATTATCAATCTAACTCATATTATTAGCCATATTATGCTTATATGATCGATAGAACGACAATTACTATACTCACAACTCTTATTATTATCAATCTAACTAATATTATTAGCCACATTATGCTTATATGATCGATAGAACTACAATTACTATACTTATTACTCTTGTTATTATCAATCTAGCTCATATTATTAACCATATTATGCAGACATGATCGATAGAACTACAACTACTATACTCATTTCTCTTATTATTATCAATCTAACTCATATTATTAGCCATATTCTGCTTATATGATCGATAGGACGACAATTTCTATGCTCACTACTCTTATTATTATCAATCTAACTCGCATTATTAGCCATATTATGCTTATATGATCGATAGAACGACAATTACTATAGTTTTTACTCTTATTATTATCAATCTAACTCATATTATTAGCCATACTATGCTTATATGATCGATAGAACGACAATTACTATGCTCACTACTCTTATTATTATCAATCTAACTCATATTATTAGCCATATATGCTTATATGATCGGTAGAACGATAATTACTATACTTATTACTCTTAATATTATCAATCTAACACATATTAATAATCATATTATGCTTATATGAGCAATAGAACTACAATTACTATACTTATTACACTCACTATTATCAATCTGACTCATATTATTAGCCATATTATGCTTATATGATCGACAGAACGACAATTACTATACTTATTACACTAACTATTATCAATCTAACTCATATTATTAGCCATATTCTGCTTATATGATCGATAGGACGACAATTACTATACTCATTACTCTCATTGTTATCAATCTAACTCATATTATTAGCCATATTATGCTTATATGATCGACAGAACGACAATTACTATACTTAATACACTAACTATTATCAATCTAACTCATATTATTAGCCATATTATGCTTATATGATCGATAGGACGACAATTACTATACTCATTACTCTCATTGTTATCAATCTAACTCATATTATTAGCCATATTATGCTTATATGATCGATAGAACGACAATTACTATAGTTTTTACTCTTATTATTATCAATCTAACTCATATTATTAGCCATATATGCGTATATGATCGGTAGAACGATAATTACTATACTTATTACTCTTAATATTATCAATCTAACACATATTAATAATCATATTATGCTTATATGAGCAATAGAACTACAATTACTATACTTATTACACTCACTATTATCAATCTAACTCATATTATTAGCCATATTATGCTTATATTATCGACAGAACGACAATTACTATACTTATTACACTAACTATTATCAATCTAACTCATATTATTAGCCATATTATGCTTATATGATCGGTAGAACGATAATTACTATACCTATTTCTCTTATTATTATCAATCTAACTCATATTATTAGCCACATTATGCTTGTATGATCGGTGGAACGATAATTACTATACTTATTACTCTTATTATTATCAATCTAACTCATATTATTAGCCATATTATGCTTATATGACCGATCGAACTACAATTACTATACATATTACTCTTATTATTATCAATCTAGCTCATATTATTAACCATATTATGCAGATATGATCGAGAGAACTACAAGTACTATACTCATGACTCTTATTATTATCAATCTAACTAATATTATTAGCCATATTATGCTTGTATGATCGGTAGAACGATAATTACTATACATATTACTCTTCTTATTGCCAATCTAACTCATATTATTAGCCATATTATGCTTATATGATCGATAGAACGACAATTACTATACTCATTACTCTTATTATTATCAATCTAACTCATATTATTAGCCATATTATGCTTATGTGATCGATAGAACGACAATTACTATACTTATTACTCTTATTATTATCAATCTAACTCATATTATTAGCCATACTATGCTTATACGATCGATAGAACGACAATTACTATGCTCACTACTCTTATTATTATCAATCTAACTCATATTATTAGCCATATTACGCTTATGTGATCGATAGAACGGCAATTACTATACTTATTGCTCTTATTATTATCAATCTAACTCATATTATTAGCCATATTATGCTTATATGATCGACAGAACGCCAATTACTATACTCATTACTCTTATTGTTATCAATCTAACTCATATTATTAGCCATATTATGCTTATATGATCGATAGAACGACAATTACTATACTCACAACTCTTATTATTATCAATCTAACTAATATTATTAGCCATATTATGCTTGTCCGATCGGTAGAACGATAATTACTATACTTATTACTCTTATTATTATCAATCTAACTCATATTATTAGCCATATTATGCTTATATGACCGATCGAACTACAATTACTATACATATTACTCTTATTATTATCAATCTAGCTCATATTATTAACCATATTATGCAGATATGATCGAGAGAACTACAACTACTATACTCATGACTCTTATTATTATCAATTTAACTAATATTATTAGCCATATTATGCTTGTATGATCGGTAGAACGATAATTACTATACTTATTACTCTTATTATTATCAATCTAACTCATATTATTAGCCATATTATGCTTATATGATCGATAGAACGACAATTACTATACTCATTACTCTTATTATTATCAATCTAACTCATATTATTAGCCATATTATGCTTATATGATCGATAGAACGACAATTACTATACTCACAACTCTTATTATTATCAATCTAACTAATATTATTAGCCACATTATGCTTATATGATCGATAGAACTACAATTACTATACTTATTACTCTTGTTATTATCAATCTAGCTCATATTATTAACCATATTATGCAGACATGATCGATAGAACTACAACTACTATACTCATTACTCTTATTATTATCAATTTAACTCATATTATTAGCCATATTATGCTTATGTGATCGATAGAACGACAATTACTATACTTATTACTCCTATTATTATCAATCAAACTCATATTATTAGCCATACTATGCTTATATGATCGATGGAACGACAATTACTATGCTCACCACTTTTATTATTATCAATCTAACTCATATTATTAGTCATATTATGCTTATGTGATCGATAGAACGACAATTACTATACTTATTGCTCATATTATTATCAATCTAACTCATATTATTACCCATATTCTGCTTATATGATCGATAGGACGACAATTACTATACTCATTACTCTTATTGTTATCAATCTAACTCATATTATTAGCCATATTATGCTTATATGATCGACAGAACGACAATTACTATACTTAATACACTAACTATTATCAATCTAACTCATATTATTAGCCATATTATGCTTATATGATCGATAGAACGACAATTACTATTCCCATTACTCTTACTATTATCAATCTAACTCATATTATTAGCCATTTTATGCTTATATGATCGAGAGATCGACAATTTCTATGCTCACTACTCTTATTATTATCAATCTAACTCATATTATTAGCCATATTATGCTTATATGATCGATAGAACGACAATTACTATAGTTTTTACTCTTATTATTATCAATCTAACTCTTATTATTAGCCATACTATGCTTATATGATCGATAGAACGACAATTACTATGCTCACTACTCTTATTATTATCAATCTATCTCATATTATTAGCCATATATGCTTATATGATCGGTAGAACGATAATTACTATACTTATTACTCTTAATATTATCAATCTAACTCATATTATTAATCATATTATGCTTATATGAGCAATAGAACTACAATTACTATACTTATTACACTCACTATTATCAATCTAACTCATATTATTAGCCATATTATGCTTATATGATCGACAGAACGACAATTACTATACTTATTACACTAACTATTATCAATCTAACTCATATTATTAGCCATATTATGCTTATATGATCGGTAGAACGATAATTACTATACTTATTTCTCTTATTATTATCAATCTAACTCATATTATTAGCCACATTATGCTTGTATGATCGATGGAACGATAATTACTATACTTATTACTCTTATTATTATCAATCTAACTCATATTATTAGCCATATTATGCTTATATGACCGATCGAATTACAATTACTATACATATTACTCTTATTATTATCAATGTAGCTCATATTATTAACCATATTATGCAGATATGATCGAGAGAACTACAAGTACTATACTCATGACTCTTATTATTATCAATCCAACTAATATTATTAGCCATATTATGCTTGTATGATCGGTAGAACGATAATTACTATACTTATTACTCTTATTGTTATCAATCTAACTCATATTATTAGCCATATTATGCTTATATGATCGATAGAACGACAATTACTATACTCAGTACTCTTATTATTATCAATCTAACTCATATTATTAGCCATATTATGCTTATGTGATCGATAGAACGACAATTACTATACTTATTACTCCTATTATTATCAATCAAACTCATATTATTAGCCATACTATGCTTATATGATCGATGGAACGACAATTACTATGCTCACCACTTTTATTATTATCAATCTAACTCATATTATTAGCCATATTATGCTTATGTGATCGATAGAACGACAATTACTATACTTATTGCTCATATTATTATCAATCTAACTCATATTATTAGCCATATTATGCTTATATGATCGACAGAACGACAATTACTATACTTAATACACTAACTATTATCAATCTAACTCATATTATTAGCCATATTATGCTTATATGATCGATAGAACGACAATTACTATAGTTTTTACTCTTATTATTATCAATCTAACTCATATTATTAGCCATATATGCGTATATGATCGGTAGAACGATAATTACTATACTTATTACTCTTAATATTATCAATCGGACACATATTAATAATCATATTATGCTTATATGAGCAATAGAACTACAATTACTATACTTATTACACTCACTATTATCAATCTAACTCATATTATGAGCCATTTTATGCTTATATGATCGAGAGAACGACAATTACTATGCTCACTACTCTTATTATTATCAATCTAACTCATATTATTAGCCATATTATGCTTATATGATCGATAGAACGACAATTACTATAGTTTTTACTCTTATTATTATCAATCTAACTCATATTATTAGCCATATATGCGTATATGATCGGTAGAACGATAATTACTATACTTATTACTCTTAATATTATCAATCTAACACATATTAATAATCATATTATGCTTATATGAGCAATAGAACTACAATTACTATACTTATTACACTCACTATTATCAATCTAACTCATATTATTAGCCATATTATGCTTATATTATCGACAGAACGACAATTACTATACTTATTACACTAACTATTATCAATCTAACTCATATTATTAGCCATATTATGCTTATATGATCGGTAGAACGATAATTACTATACTTATTTCTCTTATTATTATCAATCTAACTCATATTATTAGCCACATTATGCTTGTATGATCGGTGGAACGATAATTACTATACTTATTACTCTTATTATTATCAATCTAACTCATATTATTAGCCATATTATGCTTATATGACCGATCGAACTACAATTACTATACATATTACTCTTATTATTATCAATCTAGCTCATATTATTAACCATATTATGCAGATATGATCGAGGGAACTACAAGTACTATACTCATGACTCTTATTATTATCAATCTAACTCATATTATTAGCCATATTATGCTTATATGATCGGTAGAACGATAATTACTATACTTATTTCTCTTATTATTATCAATCTAACTCATATTATTAGCCACATTATGCTTGTATGATCGGTGGAACGATAATTACTATACTTATTACTCTTATTATTATCAATCTAACTCATATTATTAGCCATATTATGCTTATATGACCGATCGAACTACAATTACTATATATATTACTCTTATTATTATCAATCTAGCTCATATTATTAACCATATTATGCAGATATGATCGAGGGAACTACAAGTACTATACTCATGACTCTTATTATTATCAATCTAACTAATATTATTAGCCATATTATGCTTGTATGATCGGTAGAACGATAATTACTATACATATTACTCTTATTATTATCAATCTAACTCATATTATTAGCCATATTATGCTTATATGATCGATAGAACGACAATTACTATACTCATTACTCTTATTATTATCAATCTAACTCATACTATTAACTATATTATGCTTATGTGATCGATAGAACGACAATTACTATACTTATTACTCTTATTATTATCAATCTAACTCATATTATTAGCCATATTATGCTTATGTGATCGATAGAACGACAATTACTATACTTATTACTCTTATTATTATCAATCTAACTCATATTATTAGCCATATTATGCTTATATGATCGATAGAACGACAATTACTATACTCATTACTCTTATTATTATCAATCTAACTCATACTATTAACTATATTATGCTTATGTGATCGATAGAACGACAATTACTATACTTATTACTCTTACTATTATCAATCTAACTCATATTATTAGCCATATTATGCTTATGTGATCGATAGAACGACAATTACTATACTTATTACTCTTATTATTATCAATCTAACTCATATTATTAGCCATACTATGCTTATATGATCGATAGAACGACAATTACTATGCTCACTACTCTTATTATTATCAATCTAACTCATATTATTAGCCATATTATGCTTATATGATCGATAGAACGACAATTACTATACTCATTACTCTTATTATTATCAATCTAACTCATACTATTAGCTATATTATGCTTATGTGATCGATAGAACGACAATTACTATACTTATTACTCTTATTATTATCAATCTAACTCATATTATTAGCCATACTATGCTTATATGATCGATAGAACGACAATTACTATGCTCACTACTCTTATTATTATCAATTTAACTCATATTATTAGCCATATTACGCTTATGTGATCGATAGAACGACAATTACTATACTTATTGCTCTTATTATTATCAATCTAACTCATATTATTAGCCATATTATGCTTATATGATCGATAGGACGACAATTACTATACTCATTACTCTTATTGTTATCAATCTAACTCATATTATTAGCCATATTATGCTTATATGATCGACAGAACGACAATTACTATACTTAATACACTAACTATTATCAATCTAACTCATATTATTAGCCATATTATGCTTATATGATCGATAGAACGACAATTACTATAGTTTTTACTCTTATTATTATCAATCTAACTCATATTATTAGCCATATATGCGTATATGATCGGTAGAACGATAATTACTATACTTATTACTCTTAATATTATCAATCGAACACATATTAATAATCATATTATGCTTATATGAGCAATAGAACTACAATTACTATACTTATTACACTCACTATTATCAATCTAACTCATATTATGAGCCATTTTATGCTTATATGATCGAGAGAACGACAATTACTATGCTCACTACGCTTATTATTATCAATCTAACTCATATTATTAGCCATATTATGCTTATATGATCGATAGAACGACAATTACTATAGTTTTTACTCTTATTATTATCAATCTAACTCTTATTATTAGCCATACTATGCTTATATGATCGATAGAACGACAATTACTATGCTCACTACTCTTATTATTATCAATCTATCTCATATTATTAGCCATATATGCTTATATGATCGGTAGAACGATAATTACTATACTTATTACTCTTAATATTATCAATCTAACTCATATTATTAATCATATTATGCTTATATGAGCAATAGAACTACAATTACTATACTTATTACACTCACTATTATCAATCTAACTCATATTATTAGCCATATTATGCTTATATGATCGGTAGAACGATAATTACTATACTTATTTCTCTTATTATTATCAATCTAACTCATATTATTAGCCACATTATGCTTGTATGATCGATGGAACGATAATTACTATACTTATTACTCTTATTATTATCAATCTAACTCATACTATTAGCTATATTATGCTTATGTGATCGATTAGAACGACAATTACTATACTTATTACTCTTATTATTACCAATCTAACTCATATTATTAGCCATATTATGCTTATGTGATCGATAGAACGACAATTACTATACTTATTACTCTTATTATTATCAATCTAACTCATATTATTAGCCATACTATGCTTATATGATCGATAGAACGACAATTACTATGCTCACTACTCTTATTATTATCAATCTAACTCATATTATTAGCCATATTATGCTTATATGATCGATAGAACGAAAATTACTATACTCATTACTCTTATTATTATCAATCTACCTCATACTATTAGCTATATTATGCTTATGTGATCGATAGAACGACAATTACTATACTTATTACTCTTATTATTATCAATCTAACTCATATTATTAGCCATACTATGCTTATATGATCGATAGAACGACAATTACTATGCTCACTACTCTTATTATTATCAATTTAACTCATATTATTAGCCATATTACGCTTATGTGATCGATAGAACGGCAATTACTATACTTATTGCTCTTATTATTATCAATCTAACTCATATTATTAGCCATATTATGCTTATATGATCGATAGGACGACAATTACTATACTCATTACTCTTATTGTTATCAATCTAACTCATATTATTAGCCATATTATGCTTATATGATCGACAGAACGACAATTACTATACTTAATACACTAACTATTATCAATCTAACTCATATTATTAGCCATATTATGCTTATATGATCGATAGAACGACAATTACTATAGTTTTTACTCTTATTATTATCAATCTAACTCATATTATTAGCCATATATGCGTATATGATCGGTAGAACGATAATTACTATACTTATTACTCTTAATATTATCAATCGAACACATATTAATAATCATATTATGCTTATATGAGCAATAGAAATACAATTACTATACTTATTGCACTCACTATTATCAATCTAACTCATATTATGTGCCATTTTATGCTTATATGATCGAGAGAACGACAATTACTATGCTCACTACGCTTATTATTATCAATCTAACTCATATTATTAGCCATATTATGCTTATATGATCGATAGAACGACAATTACTATAGTTTTTACTCTTATTATTATCAATCTAACTCTTATTATTAGCCATACTATGCTTATATGATCGATAGAACGACAATTACTATGCTCACTACTCTTATTATTATCAATCTATCTCATATTATTAGCCATATATGCTTATATGATCGGTAGAACGATAATTACTATACTTATTACTCTTAATATTATCAATCTAACTCATATTATTAATCATATTATGCTTATATGAGCAATAGAACTACAATTACTATACTTATTACACTCACTATTATCAATCTAACTCATATTATTAGCCATATTATGCTTATATGATCGACAGAACGACAATTACTATACTTATTACACTAACTATTATCAATCTAACTCATATTATTAGCCATATTATGCTTATATGATCGGTAGAACGATAATTACTATACTTATTTCTCTTATTATTATCAATCTAACTCATATTATTAGCCACATTATGCTTGTATGATCGATGGAACGATAATTACTATACTTATTACTCTTATTATTATCAATCTAACTCATATTATTAGCCATATTATGCTTATATGATCGATAGAACGACAATTACTATACTCACAACTCTTATTATTATCAATCTAACTAATATTATTAGCCACATTATGCTTATATGATCGATAGAACTACAATTACTATACTTATTACTCTTGTTATTATCAATCTAGCTCATATTATTAACCATATTATGCAGACATGATCGATAGAACTACAACTACTATACTCATTTCTCTTATTATTATCAATTTAACTCATATTATTAGCCATATTATGCTTATGTGATCGATAGAACGACAATTACTATACTTATTACTCCTATTATTATCAATCAAACTCATATTATTAGCCATACTATGCTTATATGATCGATGGAACGACAATT